>NW_027064480.1:26157-47107 GCF_032884065.1 Artemia franciscana
GACCGGGACACAGGGAATATAAATGACGACCGGGACACAGGGTCACAACTACAACGGGGACGCCGGGGGGCACAGGGGGATATATAAGTAACGACGGCAAAACGGGGAATCGTCGATTAGCAATCACCATCAACAAAGCTCAAGGGCAATCATTAGAATCATGAGGTATAGATCTGAATACGTTTGTCTCTGTGTCCCGGTCGTCATTTATATTCCCTGTGTCCTGGTCGTAATTTGTGTCCCGGTGTCCCAGTCTGTAATTTCTCTTTGAGTGTCCCGGTCGTCATTTATATTCCCTGTGTCTCGGTCGTCATTTGTGTCCCGGTGTCTTGGTCTGTATATACATTTGTTTTTCAATTGGTATATGATGAAATAAATTTTTGTGTTTTTCCCCTTTTTTTCCTTTAGTTTTTTTTTTGGTTTTTACCTTTTTTTAGTTTTTTTAGTTTTTTCTCTTTTCTTTTTATTTTTTTTTTTTTTTTTGGAGCTTCAGTTTTGGAAGCTATTTTTTTAAGCAGCTTTTTTTTAGCAGCTTCCTTGACTGTTGCCATTGTAGGTTCGCGCCACCCTAACATCTAGTTGGTTCGGGCGCTTCCTGTGTCCCAGTGTCCCGGTCGTTATTTGTGTCCCGGTGTCCCGGTCTGTATATACACTCGTTTTTGAATTGGTCTTTTTTTTTTAGTTTTTAGTTTTTTACCTTTTTTTAGTTTTTTTAGTTATACCTAATGATTTTAATGATTGCCCCGTCGTCATTTATATATCCCCCTGTGCCCCCCAGCGTCCCTGTTGCAGTTGTGTCCCGGTCATCATTTATAATCCCTGCGTCCCGGTCGGCATTTGTGTCCCGGTCTGTATATACATTCGTTTTTGAATCGGTAAATGATGAAATAATTTTTTTGTTTTTCCCCTTTTTTCTTTTTATTTTTTTTGTAGTTTTTACTTTTTTTTTAGTTTTTTTAGTTTTTTTTTACTTATGTCCTTCATTTATATGCCATCGTTTATATTGTATGTCGTCGTTTTTATGTCGTCTTCACTTATGTCGTCATTTATACTCCCTGTGTCCCGGTCGTAATCAATTCCCAATTTGATTAGTATTTGCATTCACCGTCAACAAAGCTCAAGGGCAATCATTAGAATCATGAGGTATAAATAAAAAAACTAAAAAAAAGGTAAAAAACTAAAACTTAAAAAAAAGACCAATTCAAAAACGAATGTATATACAGACTTGGACACCCGGACACAAATGACGACCGGGACACAAGGAATATAAATGACGCCCCAGACCCTCAAAGAGAAATCACAGACTGGGACACCGGGACACAAATGACGACCAGGACACAGGGAATATAAATGACGACCGGGACACAGGGTCACAACTACAACGGGGACGCCGGGGGGCACAGGGGGATATATAAGTAACGACGGCGACACGGGGAATCGTCGATTAGCAATCACCATCAACAAAGCTCAAGGGCAATCATTAGAATCATGAGGTATAGATCTGAATACGTGTGTTCCTGTGTCCCGGTCGTCATTTATATTCCCTGTGTCCTGGTCGTCATTTGTGTCCCGGTGTCCCAGTCTGTAATTTCTCTTTGAGTGTCCCGGTCGTCATTTATATTCCCTGTGTCCCGGTCGTCATTTGTGTCCCGGTGTCTTGGTCTGTATATACATTTGTTTTTCAATTGGAATATGATGAAATAAATTTTTGTGTTTTTCCCCTTTTTTCTTTTTAGTTTTTTTTTTGGTTTTTACCTTTTTTTTTAGTTTTTTTAGTTTTTTCTCTTTTCTTTTTATTTTTTTTGTGCTGGAGTTTCAGTTTTGGAAGCTATTTTTTTAAGCAGCTTTTTTTTAGGAGCTTCCTTGACTGTTGCCACTGTAGGTTCGCGCCACCCTAACATCTAGTTGGTTCGGGCGCTTCCTGTGTCCCGGTCGTCATTTGTGTCCCGGTGTCCCGGTCTGTATATACACTCGTTTTTGAATTGGTCTTTTTTTTAGTTTTTAGTTTTTTTACCTTTTTTTAGTTTTTTTAGTTATACCTAAGGATTTTAATGATTGCCCCGTCGTCATTTATATATCCCCCTGTGCCCCCAGCATCCCTGTTGCAGTTGTGTCCCGGTCATCATTTATATTCCCTGCTTTCCGGTCGTCATTTGTGTCCCGGTCTGTATATACATTCGTTTTTGAATCGGTAAATGATGAAATAATTTTTTTTGTTTTTCCCCTTTTTTCTTTTTAGTTTTTTTGTAGTTTTTACCTTTTTTTTAGTTTTTTTTAGTTTTTTTTTACTTATGTCCTTCATTTATATGTCGTCGTTTATATTGTATGTCGTCGTTTTTATGTCGTCTTCACTTATGTCGTCATTTATACTCCCTGTGTCCCGGTCGTAATCAATTCCCAATTTGATTAGTATTTGCAATCACCATCAACAAAGCTCAAGGGCAATCATTAGAATCATGAGGTATAAATAAAAAAACTAAAAAAAAGGTAAAAAACTAAAACTTAAAAAAAAGACCAATTCAAAAACGAATGTATATACAGACTTGGACACCCGGACACAAATGACGACCGGGACACAAGGAATATAAATGACGCCCCAAACCCTCAAAGAGAAATCACAGACTGGGACACCGGGACACAAATGACGACCGGGACACAGGGAATATAAATGACGACCGGGACACAGGGTCACAACTATAACGGGGACGCCGGGGGGCACAGGGGGATATATAAGTAACGACGGCGACACGGGAAATCGTCGATTAGCAATCACCATCAACAAAGCTCAAGGGCAATCATTAGAATCATGAGGTATAGATCTGAATACATGTGTCCCTGTGTCCCGGTCGTCATTTATATTCCCTGTGTCCTGGTCGTCGTTTGTGTCCCAATGTCCCGGTCTGTAATTTCTCTTTGAGTGTCCCGGTCGTCATCTATATTCCCTGTGTCCCGGTCGTCATTTGTATCCCGGTGTCTTGGTCTGTATATACATTTGTTTTTCAATTGGTATATGATGAAATAAATTTTTGTGTTTTTCCCCTTTTTTTCTTTTTAGTTTTTTTTTTGGTTTTTACCTTTTTTTTTAGTTTTTTTAGTTTTTTCTCTTTTCTTTTTATTTTTTTTTTGCTGGAGCTTCAGTTTTGGAAGCTATTTTTTTAAGCAGCTTTTTTTTAGCAGCTTCCTTGACTGTTGCCATTGTAGGTTCGCGCCACCCTAACATCTAGTTGGTTCGGGTGCTTCCTGTGTCCCGGTGTCCCGGTCGTCATTTGTTTCCCGGTGTCCCGGTCTGTATATACACTCGTTTTGAATTGGTCTTTTTTTTAGTTTTTAGTTTTTTACCTTTTTTTAGTTTTTTTAGTTATACCTAATGATTTTAATGATTGCCCCGTCGTCATTTATATATCCCCCTGTGCCCCCAGGCGTCCCTGTTTCAGTTATGTCCCGGTCATCATTTATATTCCCTGCGTCCCGGTCGTCATTTGTGTCCCGGTCTGTATATACATTCGTTTTTGAATCGGTAAATGATGAAATAATTTTTTTGGTTTTTGCCCTTTTTTTTTAGTTTTTTTGTAGTTTTTACCTTTTTTTTAGTTTTTTTAGTTTTTTTTTTTTTCTTATGTCCTTCATTTATATGTCGTCGTTTATATTGTATGTCGTCGTTTTTATGTCGTCTTCACTTAAATCGTCATTTATACTCCCTGTGTCCCGGTCTTAGTCAATTCCCAATTTGATTAGTATTTACAATCACCATCAACAAAGCTCAAGGGCAATCATTAGAATCATGAGGTATAACTAAAAAAACTAAAAAAAGGTAAAACTAAAACCTAAAAAAAAGACCAATTCAAAAACGAATGTATATACAGACCGGGACACCGGGACACAAATGACTACCGGGACACAAGGAACATAAATGACGCCCCAAACCCTCAAAGAGAAATCACAGACTGGGACACCGGGACACAAATGACGACCGGGACACAGGGAATATAAATGACGACCGGGACACAGGGTCACAACTACAACGGGGACGCAAGGGAGCACAGGGGGATATATAAGTAACGACGGCGACACGGGGAATCGTCAATTAGCAATCACCATCAATAAAGCTCAAGGGCAATCATTAGAATCATGAGGTATAGATCTGAATACGCGTGTCCCTCTATCCCGGTTGTTATTTATATTCCCTGTGTCCTGGTCGTCATTTGTGTCCCGGTGTCCCGGTCTGTATATACACTCGTTTTTGAATTGGTCTTTTTTTTAGTTTTTAGTTTTTTACCTTTTTTAGTTTTTTTAGTTAAACCTAATGATTTTAATGATTGCCCCGTCGTCATTTATATATCCCCCTGTGCCCCCCAGCGTCCCTTTTGCAGTTGTGTCCCGGTCATCATTTATATTCCCTGCGTCCCGGTCGTCATTTGTGTCCCGGTCTGTATATACATTCGTTTTTGAATCGGTAAATGATGAAATAATTTTTTTGTTTTTCCCCTTTTTTCTTTTTAGTTTTTTTGTAGTTTTTACCTTTTTTTTAGTTTTTTTAGTTTTTTTTTTACTTATGTCCTTCATTTATATGTCGTCGTTTATATTGTATGTCGTCGTTTTTATATCGTCTTCACTTATGTCGTCATTTATACTCCCTGTGTCCCGGTCGTAATCAATTCCCAATTTGATTAGTATTTACAATCACCATCAAGAAAGCTCAAGTGCAATCATTAGAATCATGAGGTATAACTAAAAAAACTAAAAAAAAGGTAAAAAACTAAAACCTAAAAAAAAACACCAATTCAAAAACGAATGTATATACAGACCGGGACACCGGGACACAAATGACGACCGGGACACAAGGAATATAAATGACGCCCCAGACCCTCAAAGAGAAATCACAGACTGGGACACCGGGGCACAAATGACGACCGGGACACAGGGAATATAAATGACAACCGGGACACAGGGTCACAACTACAACGGGGACGCCGGGGGGCACAGGGGGATATATAAGTAACGACGGCGACACGGGGAATCGTCGATTAGCAATCACCATCAACAAAGCTCAAGGGCAATCATTAGAAACATCAGGTATAGATCTGATTACTTGTGTCCCTGTGTCCTGGTCGTCATTAATATTCCCTGTGTCCTGGTCGTCATTTGTGTCCCGGTGTCCCAGTCTGTAATTTCTCTTTGAGTGTCCCGGTCGTCATTTATATTCCCTGTGTCCCGGTCGTCATTTCTGTCCCGGTGTCTTGGTCTGTATATACATTTGTTTTTCAACTGGTATATGATGAAAAAAATTTTTGTGTTTTTCCCCTTTTTTTCTTTTTAGTTTTTTTTTGGTTTTTACCTTTTTTTTAGTTTTTTTAGTTTTTTCTCTTTTATTTTTATTTTTTTTGTGCTGGAACTTCAGTTTTGGAAGCTATTTTTTTAAACAACTTTTTTTTAGCAGCTTCCTTGACTGTTGCCATTGTAGGATCGCGCCACCCTAACATCTAGTTGGTTCGGGCGCTTCCTGTGTCCCGGTGTCCCGGTCGTCATTTGTGTCTTGGGGTCCCGGTCTGTATATACACTCGTTTTTGAATTGGTCTTTTTTTTTAGTTTTTAGTTTTTTACCTTTTTTTAGTTTTTTTAGTTATACCTAATGATTTTAATGATTGCCCCGTCGTCATTTATATATCCCCCTGTGCCCCCCAGCGTCCCTGTTGCAGTTGTGTCCCGGTCATCATTTATATTCCCTGCGTCCCGGTCGTTATTTGTGTCCCGGTCTGTATATACATTCGTTTTTGAATCGGTAAATGATGAAATATTTTTGTTTGTTTTTCCCCTTTTTTCTATTTAGTTTTTTTGTAGTTTTTACCTTTTTTTTAGTTTTTTAGTTTTTTTTTTTACTTATGTCCTTCATTTATATGTCGTCGTTTATATTGTATGTCGTCGTTTTTATGTCGTCTTCACTTATGTCGTCATTTATACTCCCTGTGTCCCGGTCGTAATCAATTCCCAATTTGATTAGTATTTGCAATCACCATCAACAAAGCTCAAGGGCAATCATTAGAATCATGAGGTATAACTAAAAAAACTAAAAAAAAGGTAAAAAACTAAAACCTAAAAAAATACCAATTCAAAAACGAATGTATATACAGACCGGGACACCGGGACACAAATGACGACCGGGAAACAAGGAATATAAATGACGCCCCAGACCCTCAAAGAGAAATCACAGACTGGGACACCGGGACACAAATGACGACCGGGACACAGGGAATATAAATGACGACCGAGACACAGGGTCACAACTACAACGGGGACGCCGGGGGCACAGGGGGATATATAAGTAACGACGGCAAAACGGGGAATCGTCGATTAGCAATCACCATCAACAAAGCTCAAGGGCAATCATTAGAATCATGAGGTATAGATCTGAATACGTTTGTCTCTGTGTCCCGGTCGTCATTTATATTCCCTGTGTCCTGGTCGTAATTTGTGTCCCGGTGTCCCAGTCTGTAATTTCTCTTTGAGTGTCCCGGTCGTCATTTATATTCCCTGTGTCTCGGTCGTCATTTGTGTCCCGGTGTCTTGGTCTGTATATACATTTGTTTTTCAATTGGTATATGATGAAATAAATTTTTGTGTTTTTCCCCTTTTTTTCCTTTTAGTTTTTTTTTTTGGTTTTTACCTTTTTTTAGTTTTTTTAGTTTTTTCTCTTTTCTTTTTATTTTTTTTTTTTGGAGCTTCAGTTTTGGAAGCTATTTTTTTAAGCAGCTTTTTTTTAGCAGCTTCCTTGACTGTTGCCATTGTAGGTTCGCGCCACCCTAACATCTAGTTGGTTCGGGCGCTTTCTGTGTCCCAGTGTCCCGGTCGTTATTTGTGTCCCGGTGTCCCGGTCTGTATATACACTCGTTTTTGAATTGGTCTTTTTTTTAGTTTTTAGTTTTTTACCTTTTTTTAGTTTTTTTAGTTATACCTAATGATTTTAATGATTGCCCCGTCGTCATTTATATATCCCCCTGTGCCCCCCAGCGTCCCTGTTGCAGTTGTGTCCCGGTCATCATTTATATTCCCTGCGTCCCGGTCGGCATTTGTGTCCCTGCGTCCCGGTCGTCATTTGTGTCCCGGTCTGTATATACATTCGTTTTTGAATCGGTAAATGATGAAATAATTTTTTTTGTTTTTCCCCTTTTTTCTTTTTAGTTTTTTTGTGGTTTTTACCTTTTTTTTAGTTTTTTTAGTTTTTTTTTTTGCTTATGTCCTTCATTTATATGTCGTCATTTATTTTGTATGTCGTCGTTTTTATGTCGTCTTCACTTATGTCGTCATTTATTTTCCCTGTGTTCCGGTCGTAATCAATTCCCAATTTGATTAGTATTTGCAATCACCATCAACAAAGCTCAAGGGCAATCATTAGAATCATGAGGTATAACTAAAGAAACTAAAAAAAAGGTAAAAAACTAAAACCCAAAAAAAAAGACCAATTCAAAAACGAATGTATATACAGACCGGGACACCGGGACACAAATGACGACCGGGACACAAGGAATATAAATGACGCCCGGGTCCCTCAAAGAGAAATCACATACTGGGACACCGGGACACAAATGATGACCGGGACACAGGGAATATAAATGATGACCGGGACACAGGGTCACAACTACAACGGGGACGCCGGGGGGGAACAGGGGGATATATAAGTTACGACGGCGACACGGGGAATCGTCGATTAGCAATCACCATCAATAAAGCTCAAGGGCAATCATTAGAATCATGAGGTATAGATATGAATACGTGTGTCCCTGTGTCCCGGTTGTCATTTATATTCCCTGTGTCCTGGTCGTCATTTGTGTCCCGGTGTCCCAGTCTGTAATTTCTCTTTGAGTGTCCCGGTCGTCATTTATACTCCCTGTGTCCCGGTCGTAATCAATTCCCAATTTGATTAGTATTTGCAATCACCATCAACAAAGCTCGAGGGCAATCATTAGAATCATGAGGTATAACTAAAAAAACTAAAAAAATAGGTAAAAAACTAAAACCTAAAAAAAAGACCAATTCAAAAACGAATGTATATACATACCGGGACACCGGGACACAAATGACGACCGGGACACAAGGAATATAAATGACGCCCGGGACCCTCAAAGAGAAATCACAGACTGGGACACCGGGACACAAATGACGACCGGAACACAGGGAATATAAATGATGACCGGGAAACAGGGTCACAACTACAACGGGGACGCCGGGGGGCACAGGGGGATATATAAGTTACGACGGCGACACGGGGAATCGTTGATTAGCAATCACCATCAATAAAGCTCAAGGGCAATCATTAGAATCATGAGGTATAGATCTGAATACGTGTGTCCCTGTGTCCCGGTCGTCATTTATATTCCCTGTGTCCTGGTCGTCATTTGTGTCCCGGTGTCCCAGTCTGTAATTTCTCTTTGAGTGTCCCGGTCGTCATTTATATTCCGTGTCCCGATTGTTATTAGTGTCCCGGTGTCTTGGTCTGTATATACATTTGTTTTTCAATTGGTATATGATAACATAAATTTTTGTGTTTTTCCCCTTTTTTTCTTTTTAGTTTTTTTTTGGTTTTTACCTTTTTTTTTAGTTTTTTTAGTTTTTTCTCTTTTCTTTTTATTTTTTTTTGTGCTGGAGCTTCAGTTTTGGAAGCTATTTTTTTAAGCAGCTTTTTTTTAGCAGCTTCCTTGACTGCTGCCATTGTAGGTTCAAGCCACCCTAACATCTAGTTGGTTCGGGCGCTTCCTGTGTCCCGGTGTCCCGGTCGTCATTCGTGTCCCGGTGTCCCGGTCTGTATATACACTCGTTTTTGAATTGGTCTTTTTTTTTAGTTTTTAGTTTTCCACCTTTTTTTAGTTTTTTTAGTTATACCTAATGATTTTAATGATTGCCCCGTCGTCATTTATATATCCCCCTGTGCCCCCTAGCGTCCCTGTTGCAGTTGTGTCCCGGTCATCATTTATATTCCCTGCGTCCCGGTCGTCATTTGTGTCCCGGTCTGTATATACATTCGTTTTTGAATCGGTAAATGATGAAATAATTTTTTTTGTTTTTCCCCTTTTTTCTTTTTAGTTTTTTTGTGGTTTTTACCTTTTTTTTAGTTTTTTTAGTTTTTTTTTTTGCTTATGTCCTTCATTTATATGTCGTCGTTTATTTTGTATGTCGTCGTTTTTATGTCGTCTTCACTTATGTCGTCATTTATACTCCCTGTGTTCCGGTCGTAATCAATTCCCAATTTGATTAGTATTTGCAATCACCATCAACAAAGCTCAAGGGCAATCATTAGAATCATGAGGTATAACTAAAGAAACTAAAAAAAAGGTAAAAAACTAAAACCCCAAAAAAAGACCAATTCAAAAACGAATGTATATACAGACCGGGACACCGGGACACAAATGACCACCGGGACACAAGGAATATAAATGACACCCGGGTCCCTCAAAGAGAAATCACATACTGGGACACCGGGACACAAATGATGACCGGGACACAGGGAATATAAATGATGACCGGGACACAGGGTCACAACTACAACGGGGACGCCGGGGGGGAACAGGGGGATATATAAGTTACGACGGCGACACGGGGAATCGTCGATTAGCAATCACCATCAATAAAGCTCAAGGGCAATCATTAGAATCATGAGGTATAGATCTGAATACGTGTGTCCCTGTGTCCCGGTTGTCATTTATATTCCCTGTGTCCTGGTCGTCATTTGTGTCCCGGTGTCCCAGTCTGTAATTTCTCTTTGAGTGTCCCGGTCGTCATTTATATTCCCTGTGTCCCGGTCGTCATTTGTGTCCCGGTGTCTTGGTCTGTATATACATTTGCTTTTCAATTGGTATATGATAAAATAAATTTTTGTGTTTTTCCCCTTTTTTTCTTTTTAGTTTTTTTTTGGTTTTTACCTTTTTTTTATAGTTTTTTTAGTTTTTTCTCTTTTCTTTTTATTTTTTTTTTTGTGCTGGAGCTTCAGTTTTGGAAGCTATTTTTTTAAGCAGCTTTTTTTTAGCAGCTTCCTTGACTGCTGCCATTGTAGGTTCGCGCCACCCTAACATCTAGTTGGTTCGGGTGCTTCCTGTGTCCCGGTGTCCCGGTCGTCATTTGTGTCCCGGTGTCCCGGTCTGTATATACACTCGTTTTTGAATTGGTCTTTTTTTTAGTTTTTAGTTTTTTACCTTTTTTTAGTTTTTTTAGTTATACCTAATGATTTTAATGATTGCCCCGTCGTCATTTATATATCCCCCTGTGCCCCCAGCGTCCCTGTTGCAGTTGTGTCCCGGTCATCATTTATATTCCCTGCGTCCCGGTCGTCATTTGTGTCCCGGTCTGTATATACATTCGTTTTTGAATCGGTAAATGATGAAATAATTTTTTTTGTTTTTCCCCTTTTTTCTTTTTAGTTTTTTTGTAGTTTTTACCTTTTTTTTAGTTTTTTTAGTTTTTTTTTTTTTACTTATGTCCTTCATTTATATGTCGTCGTTTATATTGTATGTCGTCGTTTTTATGTCGTCTTCACTTATGTCGTCATTTATACTCCCTGTGTCCCGGTCGTAATCAATTCCCAATTTGATTAGTATTTGCAATCACCATCAACAAAGCTCAAGGGCAATCATTAGAATCATGAGGTATAACTAAAAAAACTAAAAAAAAGGTAAAAAACTAAAACCTAAAAAAAAGACCAATTCAAAAACGAATGTATATACAGACCGGGACACCGGGACACAAATGACGACCGAGACACAAGGAATATAAATGACGCCCCAGACCCTCAAAGAGAAATCACAGACTGGGACACCGGGACACAAATGACGACCGGGACACAGGGAATATAAATGACGACCGGGACACAGGGACACAACTACAACGGGGACGCCGGGGGGCACAGGGGGATATATAAGTAACGACGGCGACACGGGGAATCGTCGATTAGCAATCACCATCAACAAAGCTCAAGGGCAATCATTAGAATCATGAGGTATAGATCTGAATACGGATTGTTTTCCCATGGACTATTATATTTTGCATGTTCAAGAGTCGATAAACCTGACAATCTATTTATATGCACAGACAATGGGACAGCGAAGAATGTTGTATATTTGCAAGTTTTACGTAGTTAAAATATATATATATATATATATATATATATATATATATATATATATATATATATATATATATATATATATATATATATATCTATCTATATTCACAGGTGGGACATAGGGACACAACTACAATGGCGCGTAACTAATATGGCGCGTAACGACTTACGCGCGGGGGGGGCTTGGGGGGCGCGAAGCGCCCCCTCCAACTAGGTGTTGGGGTGGCGCGAAGCGCCACCCCAAAAGCTAGTATTAAGTAAACTTTGCGTATAATAATTCTTACATTTTTTCCACCTAAGCTCTTAAACAGCAAAGAAGTAAAAATATTTACAAAATGAAAAGTAATTGTATGCTATTCTTTTTGGTTGAAGGTATTTTCATCAATATCTATATGTCTGTTTACTCCTGATCATCCCTCAGCAAATATTTCTAAATTTTCTTACCAGAAAACGATCTCTATTATTACAGAGAATGCTCCTATAAAACGACCTTGTAACTATAACATCCGGTTTCGCCCAGGAAAGATATGCCTAATACTCTCTCTTATGTTCAGATAAACAATGAAAACCACAAGATGCAAGAAGACATTTATTGCTGTATGCTCACTTTGATGAGGTTCATCCGCATCAGTACTGACAGATATCTAAAACTAAAGGATAAAATATGCTTAGATAATGAGCTCAAATCAGCATACTAATTTATAGAAAAAAGCTGTCTAGCAATGCAGAGTGAAAATCCATCATTAACAGTAGAATTCTGCCCAGTCAGAAACTAGTTAGCTATGGTTGAGGTTGTCAAATGAAAAAAGGATTGCCCTGTCAAATCCAGAAAAAAAATTTTAATTGCACTTCATAATATATTTATGCTGTCCATCTCAACAAAAAGTTCATTCACTAATTTATTTGGCTTGGATGAACAAATCCATTGAGCTATTCATCAGAAACTGTGAAGTTTGTAACCTATCACAGAAGTCTAAACCGAAAAAAATTCTTCCTCCAGCATGAAATGCCCACCCTTAGGAGCATGTTGGAGTTGATCTCTTCCAACTTGATAGTAAATATCTTATGGTCACTGTAGACTATTTCAGTAGTTATGTTGCGATTGATCTACATGAGACCAATGCCTATTCAACTAAAGTACCTGAATGTCTGAAGGAAGTTTTTCCAGACATGCAATTCCTTAAACCATCACCTCAGCCAATTGCCTATAGTTCCATTGAGATGTATTGAAAAGTTTTATTAAAAAAATGGGGCATAGATAGCTGAATTTCGACCCCACACTGCCCCCTGTCTAATACCCTTTTAGAAAAGGCAAGTCATAATTCCAAAACTATAATAGGGACACACAAAAATTCAAAAACGATAAATACCTTGCACTTCTAGAACACAGAGAAATCCTGTTTGATGTCATTGCATCTCCAGTATTGCTCATATGAACAAGAACTTGAGATTTATCCTACATTGTACTAATTAACATCTAAAGCATAGAATAGTATCACAACCTGTATTTATAGATGCAAGAACAGAGGCACAAGAACGACAGAAATCTACTATAATCTTAAAACTAAGCTACAAAAATTATACCAACAGGGCAGTCTATTAGAATTCCTGAAACAGATGGTACTTGGCAGAAGGCCAGCATCACTGACAAATTGCATAGTTGAGACTCCAAATGACAAACAGCAGAGGTAGAACCAAAAAGAATTGAGACTCTCTGCAGAAGACAATATTAATGTCCCCCTTCTCCCCCCCCCCCAAAAAAAAAATTGCATCAGAAGGAAGTGGATAAGAATCCATCAAACTATAAAATCCATACAAATAATTCCCCATTACCTCCAGTCAAAGAAAATATTGCAACCAAAATCCCAATAACAATAATTCTCAGCCTCACAGGATTACAGATTCTAGAAAAGAGACAACAGCAATTATTGATACAGGGAAATTACAACCAGAGGTAGCAGACAAATTAAACCACCATCAAGACTTAACTCGTGACTTCCCTTTTCAAAAGAAGAAATATGTAATGTCCTGGCTCCTTTGAATGGAGTGCTTTTCATCATTGTGCTGCATTAACTTACTTATTTGTGATATAGTTGCTTTACTTATGTCGTAGTCGCAAATGTCTTAATTGGTTGAATTATCATAGGAGGGTAAGACCAGAGTTAGGAAAAATAATTTGAAAATAGGAAATCATTGGTAATTATAGAAGAGCTGCACTATGATGGAACTGCACAGAGATAACAGGCCAAGACTAAAAAGTATGAGTAATTACTTTCCCGTGAACTTAGTCTTATACCAACCAGAGGTGTTACTCAAACAGAGGTGTGATATAGTTGCTTTACTTATGCTGTAATTATTTCAAGTGTTGTGACCTGGCTTTAAATAAAATGCTTAGATGCATCTGCATTTAAAGATTGTCAGTTTTATTCTTTTCTCTTTATTTTTCATATATTCTAGGGCTCATTCCAGGACCATCAGGAGGGATGGGAAGTGTACATCGTCAGAAAAGAAGCCATGACATTTAGAAAGAACGTTAAATAAGGAATCTAATGGCACTATATTTATTTGTTTTTATTTAACATATTTCCTTTAGAAATGGTCAACCACTGAAGTAATAATAAAGAATAACCCTTGGAAGAATATAGATCCTTAATTAGGTTGCATTAGAGGGTATCAGCCTAGGATTTCTTCTCTCCAGAAGGAAACATGCTAAAAATAAAGCGATTCTTACTCATAATATGCTCAGAAGTTTTTACTCAAACAGATCCTCTAGGTATACTACAGTAATTCACTTTTTTTTATAAATAAAAGAATTTTTACAATGGGCAAGTCCACATGAAGTTAACAAATTAAATATGTTTTACAACCCTGACCTAGTCTTCATTACCTGACACGTGAGCGGCAACACGTGAAATAGGCAATAGCCCCCAGCAGCTTTGGAAGATAGTATCGAAGCTAACAAAGTAACAACGAAACATGTGAAACTCTATGGAATAAAATTTCAAATTTACGTTGCATTTATGGGTTTCAGTTTAGGAATTTTTTTTAGTTTAGCTCAAAAATTTTACTTCAACATACTCTATAGGCAGAGAATATTGTCATTCACTTTTCTTATATATAAGATAACTTTTACAATGGGTAACAAATTAACCAACACAATGAAAATATTTTTATGACCTTGAACTCATTTGTCATTATAAGGTCAAACAGCAACACGTACAGAGATAAAAAGTTGCCCCCAACAGCTATGGAAGAGTTTCAATGCTAATACTAGGTTCGTCTTTGCAAATCTAACACGGTCAATATCGCTGCCTGAAAAAAAAAACATTTTTCCTCACATTTTTCTGATGATCCACCTCTGTGTGAACCTACGAATAAAGACGTTATCCACCACCATATGTCAAAACTTAAGTTTTCGAGGGTAATAGCTACGTATGTTGAAAAAATGAAGATACTAGACTATTTTTTGATTGCAAATGGTAAAGAATGTGATTAAAGGCTCTTTTCCTATTTCAAAAGTTTTAGTTTTCGAGGGTAATAGCTATGTCTGTGGAAAAAATGAAGATATTAGACTATTTTATAATTGCACATGGTAAAGAATGTGATTAAAGGCTCTTTTCCTATTTCAAAAGTTTTAGTTTTCGAGGGTAAAAGCTACGTATGTTGAAAAAATGAAGATATTAGACTATTTTATGATTGCAAATGGTAAAGAATGTGATTAAAGGCTCTTTTCCTATTTCAAAAGTTTTAGTTTTCGAGGGTAATAGCTACGTATGTTGAAAAAATCAAGATATTAGACTATTTTATGATTGCAAATGGTAAAGAATGTGATTAAAGGCTCTTTTCCTATTTCAAAAGTTTTAGTTTTCGAGGGTAAGAGCTACGTATGTTGAAAAAATGAAGATATTAGACTATTTTATGATTGCAAATAGTAAAGAATGTGATTAAAGGCTCTTTTCCTATGTCAAAAGTTTTAGTTTTCGAGGGTAATAGCTACGTATGTTGAAAAAATGAAGATATTAGACTATTTTATGATTGCAAATGGTAAAGAATGTGATTAAAGGCTCTTTTCCTATTTCAAAAGTTTTAGTTTTCGGGGGTAATAGCTACGTATGTTGAAAAAATGAAGATATTAGACTATTTTATGATTGCAAATGGTAAAGAATGTGATTAAAGGCTCTTTTCCTATGTCAAAAGTTTTAGTTTTCGAGGGTAATAGCTACGTATGTTGAAAAAATGAAGATATTAGACTATTTTATGATTGCAATGGTAAAGAATGTGATTAAAGGCTCTTTTCCTATGTCAAAAGTTTTAGTTTTCGAGGGTAATAGCTACGTATGTTGAAAAAATGAAGATATTAGACTATTTTATGATTGCAAATGGTAAAGAATGTGATTAAAGGCTCTTTTCCTATTTCAAAAGTTTTAGTTTTCGAGGGTAATAGCTACGTATGTTGAAAAAATGAAGATATTAGACTATTTTATGATTGCACATGGTAAAGAATGTGATTAAAGGCTCTTTTCCTATTTCAAAAGTTTTAGTTTTCGAGGGTAATAGCTACGTATGTTGAAAAAATGAAGATATTAGACTATTTTATGATTGCAAATGGTAAAGAATGTGATTAAAGGCTCTTTTCCTATTTCAAAAGTTTTAGTTTTCGAGGGTAATAGCTACGTATGTTGAAAAAATGAAGATATTAGACTATTTTATGATTGCAAATGGTAAAGAATGTGATTAAAGGCTCTTTTCCTATTTCAAAAGTTTTAGTTTTCGAGGGTAATAGCTACGTATGTTGAAAAAATGAAGATATTAGACTATTTTATGATTGCAAATGGTAAAGAATGTGATTAAAGGCTCTTTTCCTATTTCAAAAGTTTTAGTTTTCGAGGGTAATAGCTACGTATGTTGAAAAAATGAAGATATTAGACTATTTTATGATTGCAAATGGTAAAGAATGTGATTAAAGGCTCTTTTCCTATTTCAAAAGTTTTAGTTTTCGAGGGTAATAGCTACGTATGTTGAAAAAATGAAGATATTAGACTATTTTATGATTGCAAATGGTAAAGAATGTGATTAAAGGCTCTTTTCCTATTTCAAAAGTTTTAGTTTTCGAGGGTAATAGCTACGTATGTTGAAAAAATGAAGATATTAGACTATTTTATGATTGCACATGGTAAAGAATGTGATTAAAGGCTCTTTTCCTATTTCAAAAGTTTTAGTTTTCGAGGGTAATAGCTACGTATGTTGAAAAAATGAAGATATTAGACTATTTTATGATTGCACATGGTAAAGAATGTGATTAAAGGCTCTTTTCCTATTTCAAAAGTTTTAGTTTTCGAGGGTAATAGCTACGTATGTTGAAAAAATGAAGATATTAGACTATTTTATGATTGCAAATGGTAAAGAATGTGATTAAAGGCTCTTTTCCTATTTCAAAAGTTTTAGTTTTCGAGGGTAATAGCTACGTATGTTGAAAAAATGAAGATATTAGACTATTTTATGATTGCAAATGGTAAAGAATGTGATTAAAGGCTCTTTTCCTATTTCAAAAGTTTTAGTTTTCGAGGGTAATAGCTACGTATGTTGAAAAAATGAAGATATTAGACTATTTTATGATTGCAAATGGTAAAGAATGTGATTAAAGGCTCTTTTCCTATTTCAAAAGTTTTAGTTTTCGAGGGTAATAGCTACGTATGTTGAAAAAATGAAGATATTAGACTATTTTATGATTGCAAATGGTAAAGAATGTGATTAAAGGCTCTTTTCCTATTTCAAAAGTTTTAGTTTTCGAGGGTAATAGCTACGTATGTTGAAAAAATGAAGATATTAGACTATTTTATGATTGCAAATGGTAAAGAATGTGATTAAAGGCTCTTTTCCTATTTCAAAAGTTTTAGTTTTCGAGGGTAATAGCTACGTATGTTGAAAAAATGAAGATATTAGACTATTTTATGATTGCAATGGTAAAGAATGTGATTAAAGGCTCTTTTCCTATGTCAAAAGTTTTAGTTTTCGAGGGTAATAGCTACGTATGTTGAAAAAATGAAGATATTAGACTATTTTATGATTGCAAATGGTAAAGAATGTGATTAAAGGCTCTTTTCCTATTTCAAAAGTTTTAGTTTTCGAGGGTAATAGCTACGTATGTTGAAAAAATGAAGATATTAGACTATTTTATGATTGCAAATGGTAAAGAATGTGATTAAAGGCTCTTTTCCTATTTCAAAAGTTTTAGTTTTCGAGGGTAATAGCTACGTATGTTGAAAAAATGAAGATATTAGACTATTTTATGATTGCAAATGGTAAAGAATGTGATTAAAGGCTCTTTTCCTATTTCAAAAGTTTTAGTTTTCGAGGGTAATAGCTACGTATGTTGAAAAAATGAAGATATTAGACTATTTTATGATTGCAAATGGTAAAGAATGTGATTAAAGGCTCTTTTCCTATGTCAAAAGTTTTAGTTTTCGAGGGTAATAGCTACGTATGTTGAAAAAATGAAGATATTAGACTATTTTATGATTGCAAATGGTAAAGAATGTGATTAAAGGCTCTTTTCCTATTTCAAAAGTTTTAGTTTTCGAGGGTAATAGCTACGTATGTTGAAAAAATGAAGATATTAGACTATTTTATGATTGCAAATGGTAAAGAATGTGATTAAAGGCTCTTTTCCTATTCAAAAGTTTTAGTTTTCGAGGGTAATAGCTACGTATGTTGAAAAAATGAAGATATTAGACTATTTTATGATTGCAATGGTAAAGAATGTGATTAAAGGCTCTTTTCCTATTTCAAAAGTTTTAGTTTTCGAGGGTAATAGCTACGTATGTTGAAAAAATGAAGATATTAGACTATTTTATGATTGCACATGGTAAAGAATGTGATTAAAGGCTCTTTTCCTATTTCAAAAGTTTTAGTTTTCGAGGGTAATAGCTACGTATGTTGAAAAAATGAAGATATTAGACTATTTTATGATTGCACATGGTAAAGAATGTGATTAAAGGCTCTTTTCCTATTTCAAAAGTTTTAGTTTTCGAGGGTAATAGCTACGTATGTTGAAAAAATGAAGATATTAGACTATTTTATGATTGCAAATGGTAAAGAATGTGATTAAAGGCTCTTTTCCTATTTCAAAAGTTTTAGTTTTCGAGGGTAATAGCTACGTATGTTGAAAAAATGAAGATATTAGACTATTTTATGATTGCACATGGTAAAGAATGTGATTAAAGGCTCTTTTCCTATTTCAAAAGTTTTAGTTTTCGAGGGTAATAGCTACGTATGTTGAAAAAATGAAGATATTAGACTATTTTATGATTGCAAATGGTAAAGAATGTGATTAAAGGCTCTTTTCCTATTTCAAAAGTTTTAGTTTTCGAGGGTAATAGCTACGTATGTTGAAAAAATGAAGATATTAGACTATTTTATGATTGCAAATGGTAAAGAATGTGATTAAAGGCTCTTTTCCTATTTCAAAAGTTTTAGTTTTCGAGGGTAATAGCTACGTATGTTGAAAAAATGAAGATATTAGACTATTTTATGATTGCAAATGGTAAAGAATGTGATTAAAGGCTCTTTTCCTATTTCAAAAGTTTTAGTTTTCGAGGGTAATAGCTACGTATGTTGAAAAAATGAAGATATTAGACTATTTTATGATTGCAATGGTAAAGAATGTGATTAAAGGCTCTTTTCCTATTTCAAAAGTTTTAGTTTTCGAGGGTAATAGCTACGTATGTTGAAAAAATGAAGATATTAGACTATTTTATGATTGCAAATGGTAAAGAATGTGATTAAAGGCTCTTTTCCTATTTCAAAAGTTTTAGTTTTCGAGGGTAATAGCTACGTATGTTGAAAAAATGAAGATATTAGACTATTTTATGATTGCAAATGGTAAAGAATGTGATTAAAGGCTCTTTTCCTATTTCAAAAGTTTTAGTTTTCGAGGGTAATAGCTACGTATGTTGAAAAAATGAAGATATTAGACTATTTTATGATTGCAAATGGTAAAGAATGTGATTAAAGGCTCTTTTCCTATTTCAAAAGTTTTAGTTTTCGAGGGTAATAGCTACGTATGTTGAAAAAATGAAGATATTAGACTATTTTATGATTGCAAATGGTAAAGAATGTGATTAAAGGCTCTTTTCCTATTTCAAAAGTTTTAGTTTTCGAGGGTAATAGCTACGTATGTTGAAAAAATGAAGATATTAGACTATTTTATGATTGCACAAATGGTAAAGAATGTGATTAAAGGCTCTTTTCCTATTTCAAAAGTTTTAGTTTTCGAGGGTAATAGCTACGTATGTTGAAAAAATGAAGATATTAGACTATTTTATGATTGCAAATGGTAAAGAATGTGATTAAAGGCTCTTTTCCTATTTCAAAAGTTTTAGTTTTCGAGGGTAATAGCTACGTATGTTGAAAAAATGAAGATATTAGACTATTTTATGATTGCAAATGGTAAAGAATGTGATTAAAGGCTCTTTTCCTATGTCAAAAGTTTTAGTTTTCGAGGGTAATAGCTACGTATGTTGAAAAAATGAAGATATTAGACTATTTTATGATTGCAATGGTAAAGAATGTGATTAAAGGCTCTTTTCCTATGTCAAAAGTTTTAGTTTTCGAGGGTAATAGCTACGTATGTTGAAAAAATGAAGATATTAGACTATTTTATGATTGCAAATGGTAAAGAATGTGATTAAAGGCTCTTTTCCTATTTCAAAAGTTTTAGTTTTCGAGGGTAATAGCTACGTATGTTGAAAAAATGAAGATATTAGACTATTTTATGATTGCAAATGGTAAAGAATGTGATTAAAGGCTCTTTTCCTATTTCAAAAGTTTTAGTTTTCGAGGGTAATAGCTACGTATGTTGAAAAAATGAAGATATTAGACTATTTTATGATTGCAAATGGTAAAGAATGTGATTAAAGGCTCTTTTCCTATTTCAAAAGTTTTAGTTTTCGAGGTTAATAGCTACGTATGTTGAAAAAATGAAGATATTAGACTATTTTATGATTGCACATGGTAAAGAATGTGATTAAAGGCTCCTTTCCTATGTCAAAAGTTTTAATTTTCGAGGGTAATAGCTACGTATGTTGAAAAAATGAAGATATTAGACTATTTTATGATTGCAAATGGTAAAGAATGTGATTAAAGGCTCTTTTCCTATTTCAAAAGTTTTAGTTTTCGAGGGTAATAGCTACGTATGTTGAAAAAAATGAAGATATTAGACTATTTTATGATTGCAAATGGTAAAGAATGTGATTAAAGGCTCTTTTCCTATTTCAAAAGTTTTAGTTTTCGAGGGTAATAGCTACGTATGTTGAAAAAAATGAAGATATTAGACTATTTTATGATTGCAATGGTAAAGAATGTGATTAAAGGCTCTTTTCCTATGTCAAAAGTTTTAGTTTTCGAGGGTAATAGCTACGTATGTTGAAAAAATGAAGATATTAGACTATTTTATGATTGCACATGGTAAAGAATGTGATTAAAGGCTCTTTTCCTATTTCAAAAGTTTTAGTTTTCGAGGGTAATAGCTACGTATGTTGAAAAAATGAAGATATTAGACTATTTTATGATTGCACATGGTAAAGAATGTGATTAAAGGCTCTTTTCCTATTTCAAAAGTTTTAGTTTTCGAGGGTAATAGCTACGTATGTTGAAAAAATGAAGATATTAGACTATTTTATGATTGCACATGGTAAAGAATGTGATTAAAGGCTCTTTTCCTATTTCAAAAGTTTTAGTTTTCGAGGGTAATAGCTACGTATGTTGAAAAAATGAAGATATTAGACTATTTTATGATTGCACATGGTAAAAAATGTGATTAAAGGCTCTTTTCCTATTTCAAAA
>NW_027064481.1:0-26055 GCF_032884065.1 Artemia franciscana
AGATTCTAGCTATTCTATCTACTATTTCTATGAGTCATATGCAAGACGTTATTTTAGAAAAGACTTTTTCACTATTCAATAAATAGATTCAAATCTATTTGAATCTAGAATCAACTTTCTGTTTGATTCTAATAGAATCAATAGAATAGCACTAGTTCGTATGTGACGTCTTGCATATGGTTCTAGAATTCTAATCTATTGATTCTAGACCAGCTAAGATCAATAGTAGATAGAACAGTGAAAGTTTGATTCTAGCTAGTCTATCTACTATTTCTATGAGTCATATGCAAGACGTCATTTTAGAAAAGACTTTTTCACTATTCAATAAATAGATTCAAATCTATTTGAATCTAGAATCAAACTTTCTGTTTGATTCTAATAGAATCAATAGAATAGCACTAGTTCGTATGTGACGTCTTGCATATGGTTCTAGAATTCTAATCTATTGATTCTAGCTAGTCTATCTACTATTTCTATGAGTCATATGCAAGACGTCATTTTAGAAAAGACTTTTTCACTATTCAATAAATAGATTCAAATATATTTGAATCTAGAATCAAACTTTCTGTTTGATTCTAATAGAATCAATAGAATAGCACTAGTTCGTATGTGACGTCTTGCATATGGTTCTAGAATTCTAATCTATTGATTCTAGACCAGCTAGAATCAATAGTAGATAGAACATTGAAAGTTTGATTCTAGCTAGTCTATCTACTATTACTATGAGTCATATGCAAGACGTCATTTTAGAAAAGACTTTTTCACTATTCAATAAATAGATTAAAATCTATTTGAATCTAGAATAAAACTTTCTGTTTGATTCTAATAGAATCAATAGAATAGAACTAGTTCGTATGTGACGTCTTGCATATGGTTCTAGAATTCTAATCTATTGATTCTAGCTAGTCTATCTACTATTTCTATGAGTCATATGCAAGACGTCATTTTAGAAAAGACTTTTTCACTATTCAATAAATAGATTCAAATCTATTTGAATTTAGAATCAAACTTTCTGTTTGATTCTAATAGAATCAATAGAATAGCACTAGTTCGTATGTGACGTCTTGCATATGGTTCTAGAATTCTAATCTATTGATTCTAGACCAGCTAGAATCAATAGTAGATAGAACAGTGAAAGTTTGATTCTAGCTAGTCTATCTACTATTTCTATGAGTCATATGCAAGACGTCATTTTAGAAAAGACTTTTTCACTATTCAATAAATAGATTCAAATCTATTTGAATCTAGAATCAAACTTTCTGTTTGATTCTAATAGAATCAATAGAATAGCACTAGTTCGTATGTGACGTCTTGCATATGGTTCTAGAATTCTAATCTATTGATTCTAGACCAGCTAGAATCAATAGTAGATAGAACAGTGAAAGTTTGATTCTAGCTAGTCTATCTACTATTTCTATGAGTCATATGCAAGACGTCATTTTAGAAAAGACTTTTTCACTATTCAATAAATAGATTCAAATCTATTTGAATCTAGAATCAAACTTTCTGTTTGATTCTAATAGAATCAATAGAATAGCACTAGTTCGTATGTGACGTCTTGCATATGGTTCTAGAATTCTAATCTATTGATTCTAGCTAGTCTATCTACTATTTCTATGAGTCATATGCAAGACGTCATTTTAGAAAAGACTTTTTCACTATTCAATAAATAGATTCAAATCTATTTGAATCTAGAATCAAACTTTCTGTTTGATTCTAATAGAATCAATAGAATAGCACTAGTTCGTATGTGACGTCTTGCATATGGTTCTAGAATTCTAATCTATTGATTCTAGACCAGCTAGAATCAATAGTAGATAGAACAGTGAAAGTTTGATTCTAGCTAGTCTATCTACTATTTCTATGAATCATATGCAAGACGTCATTTTAGAAAAGACTTTTTCACTATTCAATAAATAGATTCAAATCTATTTGAATCTAGAATCAAACTTTCTGTTTGATTCTAATAGAATCAATAGAATAGCACTAGTTCGTATGTGACGTCTTGCATATGGTTCTAGAATTCTAATCTATTGATTCTAGCTAGTCTATCTACTATTTCTATGAGTCATATGCAAGACGTCATTTTAGAAAAGACTTTTTCACTATTCAATAAATAGATTCAAATCTATTTGAATCTAGAATCAAACTTTCTGTTTGATTCTAATAGAATCAATAGAATAGCACTAGTTCGTATGTGACGTCTTGCATATGGTTCTAGAATTCTAATCTATTGATTCTAGCTAGTCTATCTACTGTTTCTATGAGTCATATGCAAGACGTCATTTTAGAAAAGACTTTTTCACTATTCAATAAATAGATTCAAATCTATTTGAATCTAGAATCAAACTTTCTGTTTGATTCTAATAGAATCAATAGAATAGCACTAGTTCGTATGTGACGTCTTGCATATGGTTCTAGAATTCTAATCTATTGATTCTAGACCAGCTAGAATCAATAGTAGATAGAACAGTGAAAGTTTGATTCTAGCTAGTCTATCTACTATTTCTATGAGTCATATGCAAGACGTCATTTTAGAAAAGACTTTTTCACTATTCAATAAATAGATTCAAATCTATTTGAATCTAGAATCAAACTTTCTGTTTGATTCTAATAGAATCAATAGAATAGCACTAGTTCGTATGTGACGTCTTGCATATGGCTCTAGAATTCTAATCTATTGATTCTAGACCAGCTAGAATCAATTGTAGATAGAACAGTGAAAGTTTGATTCTAGCTAGTCTATCTACTATTTCTATGAGTCATATGCAAGACGTCATTTTAGAAAAGACTTTTTCACTATTCAATAAATAGATTCAACTCTATTTGAATCTAGAATCAAACTTTCTGTTTGATTCTAATAGAATCAATAGAATAGCACTAGTTCGTATGTGACGTCTTGCATATGGTTCTAGAATTCTAATCTATTGATTCTAGCTAGTCTATCTACGATTTCTATGAGTCATATGCAAGACCTCATTTTAGAAAAGACTTTTTCACTATTCAATAAATAGATTCAAATCTATTTGAATCTAGAATCAAACTTTCTGTTTGATTCTAATAGAATCAATAGAATAGCACTAGTTCATATGTGACGTCTTGCATATGGTTCTAGAATTCTAATCTATTGATTCTAGACCAGCTAGAATCAATAGTAGATAGAACAGTGAAAGTTTGATTCTAGCTAGTCTATCTACTATTTCTATGAGTCATATGCAAGACGTCATTTTAGAAAAGACTTTTTCACTATTCAATAAATAGATTAAAATCTATTTGAATCTAGAATAAAACTTTCTGTTTGATTCTAATAGAATCAATAGAATAGCACTAGTTCGTATGTGACGTCTTGCATATGGTTCTAGAATTCTAATCTATTGATTCTAGCTAGTCTATCTACTATTTCTATGAGTCATATGCAAGACGTCATTTTAGAAAAGACTTTTTCACTATTCAATAAATAGATTCAAATCTATTTGAATTTAGAATCAAACTTTCTGTTTGATTCTAATAGAATCAATAGAATAGCACTAGTTCGTATGTGACGTCTTGCATATGGTTCTAGAATTCTAATCTATTGATTCTAGACCAGCTAGAATCAATAGTAGATAGAACAGTGAAAGTTTGATTCTAGCTAGTCTATCTACTATTTCTATGAGTCATATGCGAGACGTCATTTTAGAAAAGACTTTTTCACTATTCAATAAATAGATTCAAATCTATTTGAATCTAGAATCAAACTTTCTGTTTGATTCTAATAGAATCAATAGAATAGCACTAGTTCGTATGTGACGTCTTGCATATGGTTCTAGAATTCTAATCTATTGATTCTAGCTAGTCTATCTACTATTTCTATGAGTCATATGCAAGACGTCATTTTAGAAAAGACTTTTTCACTATTCAATAAATAGATTCAAATCTATTTGAATCTAGAATCAAACTTTCTGTTTGATTCTAATAGAATCAATAGAATAGCACTAGTTCGTATGTGACGTCTTGCATATGGTTCTAGAATTCTAATCTATTGATTCTAGACCAGCTAGAATCAATAGTAGATAGAACAGTGAAAGTTTGATTCTAGCTAGTCTATCTACTATTTCTATGAGTCATATGCAAGACGTCATTTTAGAAAAGACTTTTTCACTATTCAATAAATAGATTCAAATCTATTTGAATCTAGAATCAAACTTTCTGTTTGATTCTAATAGAATCAATAGAATAGCACTAGTTCGTATGTGACGTCTTGCATATGGTTCTAGAATTCTAATCTATTGATTCTAGCTAGTCTATCTACTATTTCTATGAGTCATATGCAAGACGTCATTTTAGAAAAGACTTTTTCACTATTCAATAAATAGATTCAAATCTATTTGAATCTAGAATCAAACTTTCTGTTTGATTCTAATAGAATCAATAGAATAGCACTAGTTCGTATGTGACGTCTTGCATATGGTTCTAGAATTCTAATCTATTGATTCTAGACCAGCTAGAATCAATAGTAGATAGAACAGTGAAAGTTTGATTCTAGCTAGTCTATCTACTATTTCTATGAGTCATATGCAAGACGTCATTTTAGAAAAGACTTTTTCACTATTCAATAAATAGATTCAAATCTATTTGAATCTAGAATCAAACTTTCTGTTTGATTCTAATAGAATCAATAGAATAGCACTAGTTCGTATGTGACGTCTTGCATATGGTTCTAGAATTCTAATCTATTGATTCTAGCTAGTCTATCTACTATTTCTATGAGTCATATGCAAGACGTCATTTTAGAAAAGACTTTTTCACTATTCAATAAATAGATTCAAATCTATTTGAATCTAGAATCAAACTTTCTGTTTGATTCTAATAGAATCAATAGAATAGCACTAGTTCGTATGTGACGTCTTGCATATGGTTCTAGAATTCTAATCTATTGATTCTAGCTAGTCTATCTACTATTTCTATGAGTCATATGCAAGACGTCATTTTAGAAAAGACTTTTTCACTATTCAATAAATAGATTCAAATCTATTTGAATCTAGAATCAAACTTTCTGTTTGATTCTAATAGAATCAATAGAATAGCACTAGTTCGTATGTGACGTCTTGCATATGGTTCTAGAATTCTAATCTATTGATTCTAGACCAGCTAGAATCAATAGTAGATAGAACAGTGAAAGTTTGATTCTAGCTAGTCTATCTACTATTTCTATGAGTCATATGCAAGACGTCATTTTAGAAAGACTTTTTCACTATTCAATAAATAGATTCAAATCTATTTGAATCTAGAATCAAACTTTCTGTTTGATTCTAATAGAATCAATAGAATAGCACTAGTTCGTATGTGACGTCTTGCATATGGTTCTAGAATTCTAATCTATTGATTCTAGCTAGTCTATCTACTATTTCTATGAGTCATATGCAAGACGTCATTTTAGAAAAGACTTTTTCACTATTCAATAAATAGATTCAAATCTATTTGAATCTAGAATCAAACTTTCTGTTTGATTCTAATAGAATCAATAGAATAGCACTAGTTCGTATGTGACGTCTTGCATATGGTTCTAGAATTCTAATCTATTGATTCTAGACCAGCTAGAATCAATAGTAGATAGAACAGTGAAAGTTTGATTCTAGCTAGTCTATCTACTATTTCTATGAGTCATATGCAAGACGTCATTTTAGAAAAGAATTTTTCACTATTCAATAAATAGATTCAAATCTATTTGAATCTAGAATCAAAATTTCTGTTTGATTCTAATAGAATCAATAGAATAGCACTAGTTCGTATGTGACGTCTTGCATATGGTTCTAGAATTCTAATCTATTGATTCTAGCTAGTCTATCTACTATTTCTATGAGTCATATGCAAGACGTCATTTTAGAAAAGACTTTTTCACTATTCAATAAATAGATTCAAATCTATTTGAATCTAGAATCAAACTTTCTGTTTGATTCTAATAGAATCAATAGAATAGCACTAGTTCGTATGTGACGTCTTGCATATGGTTCTAGAATTCTAATCTATTGATTCTAGACCAGCTAGAATCAATAGTAGATAGAACAGTGAAAGTTTGATTCTAGCTAGTCTATCTACTATTTCTATGAGTCATATGCAAGACGTCATTTTAGAAAAGACTTTTTCACTATTCAATAAATAGATTCAAATCTATTTGAATCTAGAATCAAACTTTCTGTTTGATTCTAATAGAATCAATAGAATAGCACTAGTTCGTATGTGACGTCTTGCATATGGCTCTAGAATTCTAATCTATTGATTCTAGACCAGCTAGAATCAATAGTAGATAGAACAGTGAAAGTTTGATTCTAGCTAGTCTATCTACTATTTCTATGAGTCATATGCAAGACGTCATTTTAGAAAAGACTTTTTCACTATTCAATAAATAGATTCAAATCTATTTGAATCTAGAATCAAACTTTCTGTTTGATTCTAATAGAATCAATAGAATAGCACTAGTTCGTATGTGACGTCTTGCATATGGTTCTAGAATTCTAATCTATTGATTCTAGCTAATCTATCTACGATTTCTATGAGTCATATGCAAGACGTCATTTTAGAAAAGACTTTTTCACTATTCAATAAATAGATTCAAATCTATTTGAATTTAGAATCAAACTTTCTGTTTGATTCTAAAAGAATCAATAGAATAGCACTAGTTCGTATGTGACGTCTTGCATATGGTTCTAGAATTCTAATCTATTGATTCTAGACCAGCTAGAATCAATAGTAGATAGAACAGTGAAAGTTTGATTCTAGCTAGTCTATCTACTATTTCTATGAGTCATATGCGAGACGTCATTTTAGAAAAGACTTTTTCACTATTCAATAAATAGATTCAAATCTATTTGAATCTAGAATAAAACTTTCTGTTTGATTCTAATAGAATCAATAGAATAGCACTAGTTCGTATGTGACGTCTTGCATATGGTTCTAGAATTCTAATCTATTGATTCTAGCTAGTCTATCTATTATTTCTATGAGTCATATGCAAGACGTCATTTTAGAAAAGACTTTTTCACTATTCATTAAATAGATTCAAATCTATTTGAATCTAGAATCAAACTTTCTGTTGATTCTAATAGAATCAATAGAATAGCACTAGTTCGTATGTGACGTCTTGCATATGGTTCTAGAATTCTAATCTATTGATTCTAGACCAGCTAGAATCAATAGTAGATAGAACAGTGAAAGTTTGATTCTAGCTAGTCTATCTACTATTTCTATGAGTCATATGCAAGACGTCATTTTAGAAAAGACTTTTTCACTATTCAATAAATAGATTCAAATCTATTTGAATCTAGAATCAAACTTTCTGTTTGATTCTAATAGAATCAATAGAATAGCACTAGTTCGTATGTGACGTCTTGCATATGGTTCTAGAATTCGTATCTTTTGATTCTAGCTAGTCTATCTACTATTTCTATGAGTCATATGCAAGACGTCATTTTAGAAAAGACTTTTTCACTATTCAATAAATAGATACAAATCTATTTGAATCTAGAATCAAACTTTCTGTTTGATTCTAATAGAATCAATAGAATAGCACTAGATCGTATGTGACGTCTTGCATATGGTTCTAGAATTCTAATCTATTGATTCTAGACCAGCTAGAATCAATAGTAGATAGAACAGTGAAAGTTTGATTCTAGCTAGTCTATCTACTATTTCTATGAGTCATATGCATGACGTCATTTTAGAAAAGACTTTTTCACTATTCAATAAATAGATTCAAATCTATTTGAATCTAGAATCAAACTTTCTGTTTGATTCTAATAGAATCAATAGAATAGCACTAGTTCGTATTTGACGTCTTGCATATGGTTCTAGAATTCTAATCTATTGATTCTAGCTAGTCTATCTACTATTTCTATGAGTCATATGCAAGACGTCATTTTAGAAAAGACTTTTTCACTATTCAATAAATAGATTCAAATCTATTTGAATTTAGAATCAAACTTTCTGTTTGATTCTAATAGAATCAATAGAATAGCACTAGTTCGTATGTGACGTCTTGCATATGGTTCTAGAATTCTAATCTATTGATTCTAGACCAGCTAGAATCAATAGTAGATAGAACAGTGAAAGTTTGATTCTAGCTAGTCTATCTACTATTTCTATGAGTCATATGCAAGACGCCATTTTAGAAAAGACTTTTTCACTATTCAATAAATAGATTCAAATCTATTTGAATCTAGAATCAAACTTTCTGTTTGATTCTAATAGAATCAATAGAATAGCACTAGTTCGTATGTGACGTCTTGCATATGGTTCTAGAATTCTAATCTATTGATTCTAGCTAGTCTATCTACTATTTCTATGAGTCATATGCAAGACGTCATTTTAGAAAAGACTTTTTCACTATTCAATAAATAGATTCAAATCTATTTGAATCTAGAATCAAACTTTCTGTTTGATTCTAATAGAATCAACAGAATAGCACTAGTTCGTATGTGACGTCTTGCATATGGTTCTAGAATTCGAATCTATTGATTCTAGACCAGCTAGAATCAATAGTAGATAGAACAGTGAAAGTTTGATTCTAGCTAGTCTATCTACTATTTCTATGAGTCATATGCAAGACGTCATTTTAGAAAAGACTTTTTCACTATTCAATAAATAGATTCAAATCTATTTGAATTTAGAATCAAACTTTCTGTTTGATTCTAATAGAATCAATAGAATAGCACTAGTTCGTATGTGACGTCTTGCATATGGTTCTAGAATTCTAATCTATTGATTCTAGCTAGTCTATCTACTATTTCTATGAGTCATATGCAAGACGTCATTTTAGAAAAGACTTTTTCACTATTCAATAAATAAATTCAAATCTATTTGAATCTAGAATCAAACTTTCTGTTTGATTCTAATAGAATCAATAGAATAGCACTAGTTCGTATGTGACGTCTTGCATATGGTTCTAGAATTCTAATCTATTGATTCTAGACCAGCTAGAATCAATAGTAGATAGAACAATGATAGTTTGATTCTAGCTAGTCTATCTACTATTTCTATGAGTCATATGAAAGACGTCATTTTAGAAAAGACTTTTTCACTATTCAATAAATAGATTCAAATCTATTTGAATCTAGAATCAAACTTTCTGTTTGATTCTAATAGAATCAATAGAATAGCACTAGTTCGTATGTGACGTCTTGCATATGGTTCTAGAATTCTAATCTATTGATTCTAGACCAGCTAGAATCAATAGTAGATAGAACAGTGAAAGTTTGATTCTAGCTAGTCTATCTACTATTTCTATGAGTCATATGCAAGACGTCATTTTAGAAAAGACTTTTTCACTATTCAATAAATAGATTCAAATCTATTTGAATCTAGAATCAAACTTTCTGTTTGATTCTAATAGAATCAATAGAATAGCACTAGTTCATATGTGACGTCTTGCATATGGTTCTAGAATTCTAATCTTTTGATTCTAGCTAGTCGATCTACTATTTCTATGAGTCATATGCAAGACGTCATTTTAGAAAAGACTTTTTCACTATTCAATAAATAGATTCAAATCTATTTGAATCTAGAATCAAACTTTCTGTTTGATTCTAATAGAATCAATAGAATAGCACTAGTTCGTATGTGACGTCTTGCATATGGTTCTAGAATTCTAATCTATTCATTCTAGACCAGCTAGAATCAATAGTAGATAGAACAGTGAAAGTTTGATTCTAGCTAGTCTATCTACTATTTCTATGAGTCATATGCATGACGTCATTTTAGAAAAGACTTTTTCACTATTCAATAAATAGATTCAAATCTATTTGAATCTAGAATCAAACTTTCTGTTTGATTCTAATAGAATCAATAGAATAGCACTAGTTCGTATGTGACGTCTTGCATATGGTTCTAGAATTCCAATCTATTGATTCTAGCTAGTCTATCTACTATTTCTATGAGTCATATGCAAGACGTCATTTTAGAAAAGACTTTTTCACTATTCAATAAATAGATTCAAATCTATTTGAATCTAGAATCAAACTTTCTGTTTGATTCTAATAGAATCAATAGAATAGCACTAGTTCGTATGTGACGTCTTGCATATGGTTCTAGAATTCTAATCTATTGATTCTAGCTAGTCTATCTACTATTTCTACGAGTCATATGCAAGACGTCATTTTAGAAAAGACTTTTTCACTATTCAATAAATAGATTCAAATTTATTTGAATCTAGAACCACACTTTCTGTTTGATTCTAATAGAATCAATAGAATAGCACTAGTTCGTATGTGACGTCTTGCATATGGTTCTAGAATTCTAATCTATTGATTCTAGACCAGCTAGAATCAATAGTAGATAGAACATTGAAAGTTTGATTTTAGCTAGTCTATCTACTATTTCTATGAGTCATATACAAGACGTCATTTTAGAAAAGACTTTTTCACTATTCAATAAATAGATTCAAATCTATTTGAATTTAGAATCAAACTTTCTGTTTGATTCTAATAGAATCAATAGAATAGCACTAGTTCGTATGTGACGTCTTGCATATGGTTCTAGAATTCTAATCTATTGATTCTAGACCAGCTAGAATCAATAGTAAATAGAACATTGAAAGTTTGATTCTAGCTAGTCTATCTACTATTTCTATGTGTCATATGCGAGACGTCATTTTAGAAAAGACTTTTTCACTATTCAATAAATAGATTCAAATCTATTTGAATCTAGAATCAAACTTTCTGTTTGATTCTAATAGAATCAATAGAATAGCACTAGTTCGTATGTGACGTCTTGCATATGGTTCTAGAATTCTAATCTATTGATTCTAGCTAGTCTATCTACTATTTCTATGAGTCATATGCAAGACGTCATTTTAGAAAAGACTTTTTCACTATTCAATAAATAGATTCAAATCTATTTGAATCTAGAATCAAACTTTCTGTTTGATTCTAATAGAATCAATAGAATAGCACTAGTTCGTATGTGACGTCTTGCATATGGTTCTTGAATTCTAATCTATTGATTCTAGACCAGCTAGAATCAATAGTAGATAGAACAGTGAAAGTTTGATTCTAGCTAGTCTATCTACTATTTCTATGAGTCATATGCAAGACGTCATTTTAGAAAAGACTTTTTCACTATTCAATAAATAGATTCAAATCTGTTTGAATCTAGAATCAAACTTTCTGTTTGATTCTAATAGAATCAATAGAATAGCACTAGTTCGTATGTGACGTCTTGCATATGGTTCTAGAATTCTAATCTATAGATTCTAGCTAGTCTATCTACTATTTCTATGAGTCATATGCAAGACGTCATTTTAGAAAAGACTTTTTCAATATTCAATAAATAGATTCAAATCTATTTGAATCTAGAATCAAACTTTCTGTTTGATTCTAATAGAATCAATAGAATAGCACTAGTTCGTATGTGACGTCTTGCATATGGTTCTAGAATTCTAATCTATTGATTCTAGACCAGCTAGAATCAATAGTAGATAGAACAGTGAAAGTTTGATTCTAGCTAGTCTATCTACTATTTCTATGAGTCATATGCAAGACGTCATTTTAGAAAAGACTTTTTCACTATTCAATAAATAGATTCAAATCTATTTGAATCTAGAATCAAACTTTCTGTTTGATTCTAATAGAATCAATAGAATAGCACTAGTTCGTATGTGACGTCTTGCATATGGTTCTAGAATTCTAATCTATTGATTCTAGCTAGTCTATCTACTATTTCTATGAGTCATATGCAAGACGTCATTTTAGAAAAGACTTTTTCACTATTCAATAAATAGATTCAAATCTATTTGAATCTAGAATCAAACTTTCTGTTTGATTCTAATAGAATCAATAGAATAGCACTAGTTCGTATGTGACGTCTTGCATATGGTTCTAGAATTCTAATCTATTGATTCTAGACCAGCTAGAATCAATAGTAGATAGAACATTGAAAGTTTGATTCTAGCTAGTCTATCTACTATTTCTATGAGTCATATGCAAGACGTCATTTTAGAAAAGACTTTTTCACTATTCAATAAATAGATTCAAATCTATTTGAATCTAGAATCAAACTTTCTGTTTGATTCTAATAGAATCAATAGAATAGCACTAGTTCGTATGTGACGTCTTGCATATGGTTCTAGAATTCTAATCTATTGATTCTAGCTAGTCTATCTACTATTTCTATGAGTCATATGCAAGACGTCATTTTAGAAAAGACTTTTTCACTATTCAATAAATAGATTCAAATCTATTTGAATTTAGAATCAAACTTTCTGTTTGATTCTAATAGAATCAATAGAATAGCACTAGTTCGTATGTGACGTCTTGCATATGGTTCTAGAATTCTAATCTATTGATTCTAGACCAGCTAGAATCAATAGTAGATAGAACAGTGAAAGTTTGATTCTAGCTAGTCTATCTACTATTTCTATGAGTCATATGCGAGACGTCATTTTAGAAAAGACTTTTTCACTATTCAATAAATAGATTCAAATCTATTTGAATCTAGAATCAAACTTTCTGTTTGATTCTAATAGAATCAATAGAATAGCACTAGTTCGTAGGTGACGTCTTGCATATGGTTCTAGAATTCTAATCTATTGATTCTAGCTAGTCTATCTACTATTTCTATGAGTCATATGCAAGACGTCATTTTAGAAAAGACTTTTTCACTATTCAATAAATAGATTCAAATCTATTTGAATCTAGAATCAAACTTTCTGTTTGATTCTAATAGAATCAATAGAATAGCACTAGTTCGTATGTGACGTCTTGCATATGGTTCTAGAATTCTAATCTATTGATTCTAGACCAGCTAGAATCAATAGTAGATAGAACAGTGAAAGTTTGATTCTAGCTAGTCTATCTACTATTTCTATGAGTCATATGCAAGACGTCATTTTAGAAAAGACTTTTTCACTATTCAATAAATAGATTCAAATCTATTTGAATCTAGAATCAAACTTTCTGTTTGATTCTAATAGAATCAATAGAATAGCACTAGTTCGTATGTGACGTCTTGCATATGGTTCTAGAATTCTAATCTATTGATTCTAGCTAGTCTATCTACTATTTCTATGAGTCATATGCAAGACGTCATTTTAGAAAAGACTTTTTCACTATTCAATAAATAGATTCAAATCTATTTGAATCTAGATTCCAACTTTCTGTTTGATTCTAATAGAATCAATAGAATAGCACTAGATCGTATGTGACGTCTTGCATATGGTTCTAGAATTCTAATCTATTGATTCTAGACCAGCTAGAATCAATAGTAGATAGAACATTGAAAGTTTGATTCTAGCTAGTCTATCTACTATTTCTATGAGTCATATGCAAGACGTCATTTTAGAAAAGACTTTTTCACTATTCAATAAATAGATTCAAATCTATTTGAATCTAGAATCAAACTTTCTGTTTGATTCTAATAGAATCAATAGAATAGCACTAGTTCGTATGTGACGTCTTGCATATGGTTCTAGAATTCTAATCTATTGATTCTAGCTAGTCTATCTACTATTTCTATGAGTCATATGCAAGACGTCATTTTAGAAAAGACTTTTTCACTATTCAATAAATAAATTCAAATCTATTTGAATTTAGAATCAAACTTTCTGTTTGATTCTAATAGAATCAATAGAATAGCACTAGTTCGTATGTGACGTCTTGCATATGGTTCTAGAATTCTAATCTATTGATTCTAGACCAGCTAGAATCAATAGTAGATAGAACAGTGAAAGTTTGATTCTAGCTAGTCTATCTACTATTTCTATGAGTCATATGCAAGACGCCATTTTAGAAAAGACTTTTTCACTATTCAATAAATAGATTCAAATCTATTTGAATCTAGAATCAAACTTTCTGTTTGATTCTAATAGAATCAATAGAATAGCACTAGTTCGTATGTGACGTCTTGCATATGGTTCTAGAATTCTAATCTATTGATTCTAGCTAGTCTATCTACTATTTCTATGAGTCATATGCAAGACGTCATTTTAGAAAAGACTTTTTCACTATTCAATAAATAGATTCAAATCTATTTGAATCTAGAATCAAACTTTCTGTTTGATTCTAATAGAATCAATAGAATAGCACTAGTTCGTATGTGACGTCTTGCATATGGTTCTAGAATTCTAATCTATTGATTCTAGACCAGCTAGAATCAATAGTAGATAGAACAGTGAAAGTTTGATTCTAGCTAGTCTATCTACTATTTCTATGAGTCATATGCAAGACGTCATTTTAGAAAAGACTTTTTCACTATTCAATAAATAGATTCAAATCTATTTGAATCTAGAATCAAACTTTCTGTTTGATTCTAATAGAATCAATAGAATAGCACTAGTTCGTATGTGACGTCTTGCATATGGTTCTAGAATTCTAATCTATTGATTCTAGCTAGTCTATCTACTATTTCTGTGAGTCATATGCAAGACGTCATTTTAGAAAAGACTTTTTCACTATTCAATAAATAAATTCAAATCTATTTGAATCTAGAATCAAACTTTCTGTTTGATTCTAATAGAATCAATAGAATAGCACTAGTTCGTATGTGACGTCTTGCATATGGTTCTAGAATTCTAATCTATTGATTCTAGACCAGCTAGAATCAATAGTAGATAGAACAGTGAAAGTTTGATTCTAGCTAGTCTATCTACTATTTCTATGAGTCATATGCAAGACGTCATTTTAGAAAAGACTTTTTCACTATTCAATAAATAGATTCAAATCTATTTGAATCTAGAACCAAACTTTCTGTTTGATTCTAATAGAATCAATAGAATAGCACTAGTTCGTATGTGACGTCTTGCATATGGTTCTAGAATTCTAATCTATTGATTCTAGACCAGCTACAATCAATAGTAGATAGAACAGTGAAAGTTTGATTCTAGCTAGTCTATCTACTATTTCTATGAGTCATATGCAAGACGTCATTTTAGAAAAGACTTTTTCACTATTCAATAAATAGATTCAAATCTATTTGAATCTAGAATCAAACTTTCTGTTTGATTCTAATAGAATCAATAGAATAGCACTAGTTCATATGTGACGTCTTGCATATGGTTCTAGAATTCTAATCTTTTGATTCTAGCTAGTCGATCTACTATTTCTATGAGTCATATGCAAGACGTCATTTTAGAAAAGACTTTTTCACTATTCAATAAATAGATTCAAATCTATTTGAATCTAGAATCAAACTAACTGTTTGATTCTAATAGAATCAATAGAATAGCACTAGTTCGTATGTGACGTCTTGCATATGGTTCTAGAATTCTAATCTATTCATTCTAGACCAGCTAGAATCAATAGTAGATAGAACAGTGAAAGTTTGATTCTAGCTAGTCTATCTACTATTTCTATGAGTCATACGCATGACGTCATTTTAGAAAAGACTTTTTCACTATTCAATAAATAGATTCAAATCTATTTGAATCTAGAATCAAACTTTCTGTTTGATTCTAATAGAATCAATAGAATAGCACTAGTTCGTATGTGACGTCTTGCATATGGTTCTAGAATTCTAATCTATTGATTCTAGCTAGTCTATCTACTATTTCTATGAGTCATATGCAAGACGTCATTTTAAAAAAGACTTTTTCACTATTCAATAAATAGATTCAAATCTATTTGAATCTAGAATCAAACTTTCTGTTTGATTCTAATAGAATCAATAGAATAGCACTAGTTCGTATGTGACGTCTTGCATATGGTTCTAGAATTCTAATCTATTGATTCTAGCTAGTCTATCTACTATTTCTATGAGTCATATGCAAGACGTCATTTTAGAAAAGACTTTTTCACTATTCAATAAATAGATTCAAATCTATTTGAATCTAGAACCAAACTTTCTGTTGGATTCTAATAGAATCAATAGAATAGCACTAGTTCGTATGTGACGTCTTGCATATGGTTCTAGAATTCTAATCTATTGATTCTAGACCAGCTAGAATCAATAGTAGATAGAACATTGAAAGTTTGATTCTAGCTAGTCTATCTACTATTTCTATGAGTCATATGCAAGACGTCATTTTAGAAAAGACTTTTTCACTATTCAATAAATAGATTCAAATCTATTTGAATCTAGAATCAAACTTTCTGTTTGATTCTAATAGAATCAATAGAATAGCACTAGTTCGTATGTGACGTCTTGCATATGGTTCTAGAATTCTAATCTATTGATTCTAGCTAGTCTATCTACTATTTCTATGAGTCATATGCAAGACGTCATTTTAGAAAAGACTTTTTCACTATTCAATAAATAGATTCAAATCTATTTGAATTTAGAATCAAACTTTCTGTTTGATTCTAATAGAATCAATAGAATAGCACTAGTTCGTATGTGACGTCTTGCATATGGTTCTAGAATTCTAATCTATTGATTCTAGACCAGCTAGAATCAATAGTAGATAGAACATTGAAAGTTTGATTCTAGCTAGTCTATCTACTATTTCTATGAGTCATATGCGAGACGTCATTTTAGAAAAGACTTTTTCACTATTCAATAAATAGATTCAAATCTATTTGAATCTAGAATCAAACTTTCTGTTTGATTCTAATAGAATCAATAGAATAGCACTAGTTCGTATGTGACGTCTTGCATATGGTTCTAGAATTCTAATCTATTGATTCTAGCTAGTCTATCTACTATTTCTATGAGTCATATGCAAGACGTCATTTTAGAAAAGACTTTTTCACTATTCAATAAATAGATTCAAATCTATTTGAATCTAGAATCAAACTCTCTGTTTGATTCTAATAGAATCAATAGAATAGCACTAGTTCGTATGTGACGTCTTGCATATGGTTCTTGAATTCTAATCTATTGATTCTAGACCAGCTAGAATCAATAGTAGATAGAACAGTGAAAGTTTGATTCTAGCTAGTCTATCTACTATTTCTATGAGTCATATGCAAGACGTCATTTTAGAAAAGACTTTTTCACTATTCAATAAATAGATTCAAATCTATTTGAATCTAGAATCAAACTTTCTGTTTGATTCTAATAGAATCAATAGAATAGCACTAGTTCGTATGTGACGTCTTGCATTTGGTTCTAGAATTCTAATCTATTGATTCTAGCTAGTCTATCTACTATTTCTATGAGTCATATGCAAGACGTCATTTTAGAAAAGACTTTTTCACTATTCAATAAATAGATTCAAATCTATTTGAATCTAGAATCAAACTTTCTGTTTGATTCTAATAGAATCAATAGAATAGCACTAGTTCGTATGTGACGTCTTGCATATGGTTCTAGAATTCTAATCTATTGATTCTAGCTAGTCTATCTACTATTTCTATGAGTCATATGCAAGACGTCATTTTAGAAAAGACTTTTTCACTATTCAATAAATAGATTCAAATCTATTTGAATCTAGAATCAAACTTTCTGTTTGATTCTAATAGAATCAATAGAATAGCACTAGTTCGTATGTGACGTCTTGCATATGGTTCTAGAATTCTAATCTATTGATTCTAGACCAGCTAGAATCAATAGTAGATAGAACAGTGAAAGTTTGATTCTAGCTAGTCTATCTACTATTTCTATGAGTCATATGCAAGACGTCATTTTAGAAAAGACTTTTCACTATTCAATAAATAGATTCAAATCTATTTGAATCTAGAATCAAACTTTCTGTTTGATTCTAATAGAATCAATAGAATAGCACTAGTTCGTATGTGACGTCTTGCATATGGTTCTAAAATTCTAATCTATTGATTCTAGCTAGTCTATCTACTATTTCTATGAGTCATATGCAAGACGTCATTTTAGAAAAGACTTTTTCACTATTCAATAAATAGATTCAAATCTATTTGAATTTAGAATCAAACTTTCTGTTTGATTCTAATAGAATCAATAGAATAGCACTAGTTTGTATGTGACGTCTTGCATATGGTTCTAGAATTCTAATCTATTGATTCTAGACCAGCTAGAATCAATAGTAGATAGAACAGTGAAAGTTTGATTCTAGCTAGTCTATCTACTATTTCTATGAGTCATATGCAAGACGCCATTTTAGAAAAGACTTTTTCACTATTCAATAAATAGATTAAAATCTATTTGAATCTAGAATCAAACTTTCTGTTTGATTCTAATAGAATCAACAGAATATAGTTCGTACGTGACGTCTTGCATATGGTTCTAGAATTCTAATCTATTGATTCTAGCTAGTCTATCTACTATTTCTATGAGTCATATGCAAGACGTCATTTTAGAAAAGACTTTTTCACTATTCAATAAATAGATTCAAATCTATTTGTATCTAGAATCAAACTTTCTGTTTGATTCTAATAGAATCAATAGAATAGCACTAGTTCGTATGTGACGTCTTACATATGGTTCTAGAATTCTAATCTATTGATTCTAGACCAGCTAGAATCAATAGTAGATAGAACAGCGAAAGTTTGATTCTAGCTAGTCTATCTACTATTTCTATGAGTCATATGCAAGACGTCATTTTAGAAAAGACTTTTTCACTATTCAATAAATAGATTCAAATCTATTTGAATCTAGAATCAAACTTTCTGTTTGATTCTAATAGAATCAATAGAATAGCACTAGTTCGTATGTGACGTCTTGCATATGGTTCTAGAATTCTAATCTATTGATTCTAGCTAGTCTATCTACTATTTCTACGAGTCATATGCAAGACGTCATTTTAGAAAAGACTTTTTACTATTCAATAAATAGATTCAAATCTATTTGAATCTAGAATCAAACTTTCTGTTTGATTCTAATAGAATCAATAGAATAGCACTAGTTCGTATGTGACGTCTTGCATATGGTTCTAGAATTCTAATCTATTGATTCTAGACCAGCTAGAATCAATAGTAGATAGAACAGTGAAAGTTTGATTCTAGCTAGTCTATCTACTATTTCTATGAGTCATATGCGAGACGTCATTTTAGAAAAGACTTTTTCACTATTCAATAAATAGATTCAAATCTATTTGAATCTAGAATCAAACTTTCTGTTTGATTCTAATAGAATCAATAGAATAGCGCTAGTTCGTATGTGACGTCTTGCATATGGTTCTAGAATTCTAATCTATTGATTCTAGCTAGTCTATCTACTATTTCTATGAGTCATATGCAAGACGTCATTTTAGAAAAGACTTTTCACTATTCAATAAATAGATTCAAATCTATTTGAATCTAGAATCAAACTTTCTGTTTGATTCTAATAGAATCAATAGAATAGCACTAGTTCGTATGTGACGTCTTGTATATGGTTCCAGAATTCTAATCTATTGATTCTAGCTAGTCTATCTACTATTTCTATGAGTCATATGCAAGACGTCATTTTAGAAAAGACTTTTTCACTATTCAATAAATAGATTCAAATCTATTTGAATCTAGAATCAAACTTTCTGTTTGATTCTAATAGAATCAATAGAATAGCACTAGTTCGTATGTGACGTCTTGCATATGGTTCTAGAATTCTAATCTATTGATTCTATACCAGCTAGAATCAATAGTAGATAGAACAGTGAAAGTTTGATTCTAGCTGGTCTATCTACTATTTCTATGAGTCATATGCAAGACGTCATTTTATGATGACGTCTGCATATGACTGTCTACTATTTCTATGAGTCATATGCAAGACGTCATTTTAGAAATGACTTTTTCACTATTCAATAAATAGATTCAAATCAATTTGAATCTAGAATCAAACTTTCTGTTTGATTCTAATAGAATCAATAGAATAGCACTAGTTCGTATGTGACGTCTTGCATATGGTTCTAGAATTCTAATCTATTGATTCTAGCTAGTCTATCTACTATTTCTATGAGTCATATGCAAGACGTCATTTTAGAAAAGACTTTTTCACTATTCAATAAATAGATTCAAATCTATTTGAATCTAGAATCAAACTTTCAGTTTGATTCTAATAGAATCAATAGAATAGCACTAGTTCGTATGTGACGTCTTGCATATGGTTCTAGAATTCTAATCTATTGATTCTAGCTAGTCTATCTACTATTTCTATGAGTCATATGCAAGACATCATTTTAGAAAAGACTTTTTCACTATTCAATAAATAGATTCAAATCTATTTGAATCTAGAATCAAACTTTCTGTTTGATTCTAATAGAATCAATAGAATAGCACTAGTTCGTATGTGACGTCTTGCATATGGTTCTAGAATTCTAATCTATTGATTCTAGCTAGTCTATCTACTGTTTCTATGAGTCATATGCAAGACGTCATTTTAGAAAAGACTTTTTCACTATTCAATAAATAGATTCAAATCTATTTGAATCTAGAATCAAACTTTCTGTTTGATTCTAATAGAATCAATAGAATAGCACTAGTTCGTATGTTACGTCTTGCATATGGCTCTAGAATTCTAATCTATTGATTCTAGACCAGCTAGAATCAATAGTAGATAGAACAGTGAAAGTTTGATTCTAGCTAGTCTATCTACTATTTCTATGAGTCATATGCAAGACGTCATTTTAGAATAGACTTTTTCACTATTCAATAAACGACTCATAGAAATAGTAGATAGACTAGCTAGAATCAAACTTTCACTGTTCTATCTACTATTGATTCTAGCTGGTCTATAATCAATAGATTAGAATTCTAGAACCATATGCAAGACGTCACATACGTACTAGTGCTATTCTATTGATTCTATTAGAATCAAACAGAAAGTTTGATTCTAGATTCAAATAGATTTGAATCTATTTATTGAATAGTGAAAACGTCTTTTCTAAAATGACGTCTTGCATATGACTCATAGAAATAGTAGATAGACTAGCTAGAATCAAACTTTCACTGTTCTATCTACTATTGATTCTAGCTGGTCTAGAATCAATAGATTAGAATTCTAGAACCATATTCAAGACGTCACATACGAACTAGTGCTATTCTATTGATTCTATTAGAATCAAACAGAAAGTTTGATTCTAGATTCAAATAGATTTGAATCTATTTATTGAATAGTGAAAAAGTCTTTTCTAAAATGACGTCTTGCATATGACTCATAGAAATAGTAGATAGACTAGCTAGAATCAATAGAATAGAATTCTAGAACCATATGCAAGACGTCACATACGAACTAGTGCTATTCTATTGATTATATTAGAATCAAACAGAAAGTTTGATTCTAGATTCAAATAGATTTGAATCTATTTATTGAATAGTGAAAAAGTCTTTTCTAAAATGACGTCTTGCATATGACTCATAGAAATAGTAGATAGACTAGCTAGAATCAAACTTTCACTGTTCTATCAACTATTGACTCTAGCTGGTCTAGAATCAATAGATTAGAATTCTAGAACCATATGCAAGACGTCACATACGAACTAGTGCTATTCTATTGATTCTATTAGAATCAAACAGAAAGTTTGATTCTAGATTCAAATAGATTTGAATCTATTTATAGAATAGTGAAAAAGTCTTTTCTAAAATGACGTCTTGCATATGACTCATAGAAATAGTAAATAGACTAGCTAGAATCAATAGATTAGAATTCTAGAACCATATGCAAGACGTCACATACGAATTAGTGCTATTCTATTGATTCTATTAGAATCAAACAGAGAGTTTGATTCTAGATTCAAATAGATTTGAATCTATTTATTGAATAGTGAAAAAGTCTTTTCTAAAATGACATCTTGCATATGACTCATAGAAATAGTAGATAGACTAGCTAGAATCAAACTTTCACTGTTCTATCTACTATTGATTCTAGCTGGTCTAGAATCAATAGATTAGAATTCTAGAACCATATGCAAGACGTCACATACGAACTAGTGCTATTCTATTGATTCTATTAGAATCAAACAGAAATTTTGATTCTAGATTCAAATAGATTTGAATCTATTTATTGAATAGTGAAAAAGTCTTTTCTAAAATGACGTCTTGCATATGACTCATAGAAATAGTAGATAGACTAGCTAGAAACAATAGATTAGAATTCTAGAACCATATGCAAGACGTCACATACGAACTAGTGCTATTTTATTGATTCTATTAGAATCAAACAGAAAGTTTGATTCTAGATTCAAATAGATTTGAATCTATTTATTGAATAGTGAAAAAGTCTTTTCTAAAATGACATCTTGCATATGACTCATAGAAATAGTAGATAGACTAGCTAGAATCAAACTTTCACTGTTCTATCTACTATTGATTCTAGCTGGTCTAGAATCAATAGATTAGAATTCTTGGACAATATGCAAGACGTCACATACGAACTAGTGCTATTCTATTGATTCTATTAGAATCAAACAGAAAGTTTGATTCTAGATTCAAATAGATTTGAATCTATTTATTGAATAGTGAAAAAGTCTTTCTAAAATGACGTCTTGCATATGACTCATAGAAATAGTAGATCGACTAGCTAGAATCAAACTTTCACTGTTCTATCTACTATTGATTCTACCTGGTCTAGAATCAATAGATTAGAATTCTAGAACCATATGCAAGACGTCACATACGAACTAGTGCTATTCTATTGATTCTATTAGAATCAAACAGAAAGTTTGATTCTAGATTCAAATAGATTTGAATCTATTTATTGAATAGTGAAAAAGTCTTTTCTAAAATGACGTCTTGCATATGACTCATAGAAATAATAGATAGACTAGCTAGAATCAATAGATTAGAATTCTAGAACCATATGCAAGACGTCACATACGAACTAGTGCTATTCTATTGATTCTATTAGAATCAAACAGAAAGTTTGATTCTAGATTCAAATAGATTTGAATCTATTTATTGAATAGTGAAAAATTCTTTTCTAAAATGACGTCTTGCATATGACTCATAGAAATAGTAGATAGACTAGCTAGAATCAAACTTTCACTGTTCTATCTACTATTGATTCTAGCTGGTCTAGAATCAATAGATTAGAATTCTAGAACCATATGCAAGACGTCACATACGAACTAGTGCTATTCTATTGATTCTATTAGAATCAAACAGAAAGTTTGATTCTAGATTCAAATAGATTTGAATCTATTTATTGAATAGTGAAAAAGTCTTTTCTAAAATGACGTCTTGCATATGACTCATAGAAATAGTAGATAGACTAGCTAGAATCAATAGATTAGAATTCTAGAACCATATGCAAGACGTCACATACGAACTAGTGCCATTCTATTGATTCTATTAGAATCAAACAGAAAGTTTTATTCTAGATTCAAATAGATTTGAATCTATTTATTGAATAGTGAAAAAGTCTTTTCTAAAATGACGTCTTGCATATGACTCATAGAAATAGTAGATAGACTAGCTAGAATCAAACTTTCACTGTTCTATCTACTATTGATTCTAGCTGGTCTAGAATCAATAGATTAGAATTCTAGAACCATATGCAAGACGTCACATACGAACTAGTGCTATTCTATTGATTCTATTAGAATCAAACAGAAAGTTTGATTCTAGATTCAAATAGATTTGAATCTATTTATTGAATAGTGAAAAAGTCTTTTCTAAAATGACGTCTTGCATATGACTCATAGAAATAGTAGATAGACTAGCTAGAATCAATAGATTAGAATTCTAGAACCATATGCAAGACGTCACATACGAACTAGTGCTATTCTATTGATTCTATTAGAATCAAACAGAAAGTTTGATTCTAGATTCAAATAGATTTGAATCTATTTATTGAATAGTGAAAAAGTCTTTTCTAAAATGACGTCTTGCATATGACTCATAGAAATAGTAGATAGACTAGCTAGAATCAAACTTTCACTGTTCTATCTACTATTGATTCTAGCTGGTCTTGAATCAATAGATTAGAATTCTAGAACCATATGCAAGACGTCACATACGAACTAGTGCTATTCTATTGATTCTATTAGAATCAAACAGAAAGTTTGATTCTAGATTCAAATAGATTTAAATCTATTTATTGAATAGTGAAAAAGTCTTTTCTAAAATGACGTCTTGCATATGACTCATAGAAATAGTAGATAGACTAGCTAGAATCAATAGATTAGAATTCTAGAACCATATGCAAGACGTCACATGCGAACTAGTGCTATTCTATTGATTCTATTAGAATCAAACAGAAAGTTTGATTCTAGATTCATATAGATTTGAATCTATTTATTGAATAGTGAAAAAGTCTTTTCTAAAATGACGTCTTGCATATGACTCATAGAAATAGTAGATAGACTAGCTAGAATCAATAGATTAGAATTCTAGAACCATATGCAAGACGTCAGATACGAACTAGTGCTATTCTATTGATTCTATTAGAATCAAACGGAAAGTTTGATTCTAGATTCAAATAGATTTGAATCTATTGATTGAATAGTGAAAAAGTCTTTTCTAAAATGACGTCTTGTATATGACTCATAGAAATAGTAGATAGACTAGGTAGAATCAAACTTTCACTGTTCTATCTACTATTGATTCTAGCTGGTCTAGAATCAATAGATTAGAATTCTAGAACCATATGCAAGACGTCACATACGAACTAGTGCTATTCTATTGATTCTATTAGAATCAAACAGAAAGTTTGATTCTAGATTCAAATAGATTTGAATCTATTTATTGAATAGTGAAAAAGTCTTTTCTAAAATGACGTCTTGCATATGACTCATAGAAATAGTAGATAGACTAGCTAGAATCAATAGATTAGAATTCTAGAACCATATGCAAGACGTCACATACGAACTAGTGCTATTCTATTGATTCTATTAGAATCAAACAGAAAGTTTGATTCTAGATTCAAATAGATTTGAATCTATTTATTGAATAGAGAAAAAGTCTTTTCTAAAATGACGTCTTGCATATGACTCATAGAAATAGTAGATAGACTAGCTAGAATCAAACTTTGACTGTTCTATCTACTGTTGATTCTAGCTGGTCTAGAATCAATAGATTAGAATTCTAGAACCATATGCAAGACGTCACATACGAACTAGTGCTATTCTATTTATTCTATTAGAATCAAACAGAAAGTTTGATTCTAGATTCAAATAGATTTGAATCTATTTATTGAATAGTGAAAAAGTCTTTTCTAAAATGACGTCTTGCATATGACTCATAGAAATATTAGATAAACTAGCTAGAATCAATAGATTAGAATTCTAGAACCATATGCAAGACGTCACATACGGACTAGTGCTATTCTATTGATCCTATTAGAATCAAACAGAAAGTTTGATTCTAGATTCAAATAGATTTGAATCTATTTATTGAATAGTGAAAAAGTCTTTTCTAAAATGACGTCTTGCATAGGACTCATAGAAATAGTAGATAGACTAGCTAGAATCAAACTTTCACTGTTCTATCTACTATTGATTCTAGCTGGTCTAGAATCAATAGATTAGAATTCTAGAACCATATGCAAGACGTCACATACGAACTAGTGCTATTCTATTGATTCTATTAGAATCAAACAGAAATTTTGATTCTAGATTCAAATAGATTTGAATCTATTTATTGAATAGTGAAAAAGTCTTTTCTAAAATGACGTCTTGCATATGACTCATAGAACTAGTAGATAGACTAGCTAGAATCAAACTTTCACTGTTCTATCTACTATTGATTCTAGCTGGTCTAGAATCAATAGATTAGAATTCTAGAACCATATGCAAGACGTCACATACGAACTAGTGCTATTCTATTGATTCTATTAGAATCAAACAGAAAGTTTGATTCTAGATTCAAATAGATTTGAATCTATTTATTGAATAGTGAAAAAGTCTTTTCTAAAATGACGTCTTGCATATGACTCATAGAAATAGTAGATAGACTAGCTAGAATCAATAGATTAGAATTCTAGAACCATATGCAAGACGTCACATACGAACTAGTGCTATTCTATTGATTCTATTAGAATCAAACAGAAAGTTTGATTCTAGATTCAAATAGATTTGAATCTATTTATTGAATAGTGAAAAAGTCTTTTCTAAAATGACGTCTTGCATATGACTCATAGAAATAGTAGATAGACTAGCTAGAATCAAACTTTCACTGTTCTATCTACTATTGATTCTAGCTGGTCTAGAATCAATAGATTAGAATTCTAGAACCATATGCAAGACGTCACATACGAACTAGTGCTATTCTATTGATTGTATTAGAATCAAACAGAAAGTTTGATTCTAGATTCAAATAGATTTGA
>NW_027064482.1:0-26048 GCF_032884065.1 Artemia franciscana
ATAGATAAGAATTCTAGAACCATATGCAAGACGTCACATACGAACTAGTGCTATTCTATTGATTCTATTAGAATCAAACAGAAAGTTTGATTCTAGATTCAAATAGATTTGAATCTATTTATTGAATAGTGAAAAAGTCTTTTCTAAAATGACGTCTTGCATATGACTCATAGAAATAGTAGATAGACTAGCTAGAATCAAACTTTCACTGTTCTATCTACTATTGATTCTAGCTGGTCTAGAATCAATAGATTAGAATTCTAGAACCATATACAAGACGTCACATACGAACTAGTGCTATTCTATTGATTCTATTAGAATCAAACAGAAAGTTTGATTCTAGATTCAAATAGATTTGAATCTATTTATTGAATAGTGAAAAAGTCTTTTCTAAAATGACGTCTTGCATATGACTCATAGAAATAGTAGATAGACTAGCTAGAATCAATAGATTAGAATTCTAGAACCATATGCAAGACGTCACATACGAACTAGTGCTATTCTATTGATTCTATTAGAATCAAACAGAAAGTTTGATTCTAGATTCAAATAGATTTGAATCTATTTATTGAATAGTGAAAAAGTCTTTTCTAAAATGACGTCTTGCATATGACTCGTAGAAATAGTAGATAGACTAGCTAGAATCAAACTTTCACTGTTCTATCTACTATTGATTCTAGCTGGTCTAGAATCAATAGATTAGAATTCTAGAACCATATGCAAGACGTCTCATACGAACTAGTTCTATTCTATTGATTCTATTAGAATCAAACAGAAAGTTTGATTCTAGATTCAAATAGATTTGAATCTATTTATTGAATAGTGAAAAAGTCTTTTCTAAAATGACGTCTTGCATATGACTCATAGAAATAGTAGATAGACTAGCTAGAATCAATAGATTAGAATTTTAGAACCATATGCAAGACGTCACATACGAACTAGTGCTATTCTATTGATTCTATTAGAATCAAACAGAAAGTTTGATTCTAGATTCAAATAGATTTGAATCTATTTATTGAATAGTGAAAAAGTCTTTTCTAAAATGACGTCTTGCATATGACTCATAGAAATAGTAGATAGACTAGCTAGAATCAAACTTTCACTGTTCTATCTACTATTGATTCTAGCTGGTCTAGAATCAATAGATTAGAATTCTAGAACCATATGCAAGACGTCACATACGAACTAGTGCTATTCTATTGATTCTATTAGAATCAAGCAGAAAGTTTGATTCTAGATTCAAATAGATTTGAATCTATTTATTGAATAGTGAAAAAGTCCTTTCTAAAATGACGTCTTGCATATGACTCATAGAAATAGTAGATAGACTAGCTAGAATCAATAGATTAGAATTCTAGAACCATATGCAAGACGTCACATACGATCTAGTGCTATTCTATTGATTCTATTAGAATCAAACAGAAAATTTGATTCTAGATTCAAATAGATTTGAATCTATTTATTGAATAGTGAAAAAGTCTTTTCTAAAATGACGTCTTGCATATGACTCATAGAAATAGTAGATAGACTAGCTAGAATCAAACTTTCACTTTTCTATCTACTATTGATTCTAGCTGGTCTAGAATCAATAGATTAGAATTCTAGAACCATATGCAAGACGTCACATACGAACTAGTGCTATTCTATTGATTCTATTAGAATCAAACAGAAAGTTTGATTCTAGATTCAAATAGATTTGAATCTATTTATTGAATAGTGAAAAAGTCTTTTCTAAAATGACGTCTTGCATATGACTCATAGAAATAGTAGATAGACTAGCTAGAATCAATAGATTAGAATTCTAGAACCATATGCAAGACGTCAAATACGAACTAGTGCTATTCTATTGATTCTATTAGAATCAAACAGAAAGTTTGATTCTAGATTCAAATAGATTTGAATCTATTTATTGAATAGTGAAAAAGTCTTTTCTAAAATGACGTCTTGCATATGACTCATAGAAATAGTAGATAGACTAGCTAGAATCAAACTTTCACTGTTCTATCTACTATTGATTCTAGCTGGTCTAGAATCAATAGATTAGAATTCTAGAACCATATGCAAGACGTCACATACGAACTAGTGCTATTCTATTGATTCTATTAGAATCAAACAGAAAGTTTGATTCTAGATTCAAATAGATTTGAATCTATTTATTGAATAGTGAACTGTCTTTTCTAAAATGACGTCTTGCATATGACTCATAGAAATAGTAGATAGACTAGCTAGAATCAATAGATTAGAATTCTAGAACCATATGCAAGACGTCACATACGAACTAGTGCTATTCTATTGATTCTATTAGAATCAAACAGAAAGTTTGATTCTAGATTCAAATAGATTTGAATCTATTTATTGAACAGTGAAAAAGTCTTTTCTAAAATGACGTCTTGCATATGACTCATAGAAATAGTAGATAGACTAGCTAGAATCAAACTTTCACTGTTCTATCTACTATTGATTCTAGCTGGTCTAGAATCAATAGATTAGAATTCTAGAACCATATGCAAGACGTCACATACGAACTAGTGCTATTCTATTGATTCTATTAGAATCAAACAGACAGTTTGATTCTAGATTCAAATAGATTTGAATCTATTTATTGAATAGTGAAAAAGTCTTTTCTAAAATGACGTCTTGCATATGACTCATAGAAATAGTAGATAGACTAGCTAGAATCAATAGATTAGAATTCTAGAACCCTATGCAAGACGTCACATACGAACTAGTGCTATTCTATTAATTCTATTAGAATCAAACAGAAAGTTTGATTCTAGATTCAAATAGATTTGAATCTATTTATTGAATAGTGAAAAAGTCTTTTCTAAAATGACGTCTTGCATATGACTCATAGAAATAGTAGATAGACTAGCTAGAATCAAACTTTCACTGTTCTATCTACTATTGATTCTAGCTGGTCTAGAATCAATAGATTAGAATTCTAGAACCATATGCAAGACGTCACATACGAACTAGTGCTATTCTATTGATTCTATTAGAATCAAACAGAAAGTTTGATTCTAGATTCAAATAGATTTGAATCTATTTATTGAATAGTGAAAAAGTCTTTTCTAAAATGACGTCTTGCATATGACTCATAGAAATAGTAGATAGACTAGCTAGAATCAAACTTTCACTGTTCTATCTACTATTGATTCTAGCTGGTCTAGAATCAATAGATTAGAATTCTAGAACCATATGCAAGACGTCACATACGAACTAGTGCTATTCTATTGATTCTATTAGAATCAAACAGAAAGTTTGATTCTAGATTCAAATAGATTTGAATCTATTTATTGAATAGTGAAAAAATCTTTTCTAAAATGACGTCTTGCATACGACTCATAGAAATAGTAGATAGACTAGCTAGAATCAAACTTTCACTGTTCTATCTACTATTGATTCTAGCTGGTCTAGATTCAATAGATTAGAATTCTAGAACCATATGCAAGACGTCACATACGAACTAGTGCTATTCTATTGATTCTATTAGAATCAAACAGAAAGTTTGATTCTAGATTCAAATAGATTTGAATCTATTTATTGAATAGTGAAAAAGTCTTTACTAAAATGACGTCTTGCATATGACTCATAGAAATAGTAGATAGACTAGCTAGAATCAATAGATTAGAATTCTAGAACCATATGCAAGACGTCACATACGAACTAGTGCTATTCTATTGATTCTATTAGAATCAAACAGAAAGTTTGATTCTAGATTCAAATAGATTTGAATCTATTTATTGAATAGTGAAAAAGTCTTTTCTAAAATGACGTCTTGCATATGACTCATAGAAATAGTAGATAGACTAGCTAGAATCAAACTTTCACTGTTCTATCTACTATTGATTCTAGCTGGTCTAGAATCAATAGATTAGAATTCTAGAACCATATGCAAGACGTCACATACGAACTAGTGCTATTCTATTGATTCTATTAGAATCAAACAGAAATTTTGATTCTAGATTCAAATAGATTTGAATCTATTTATTGAATAGTGAAAAAGTCTTTTCTAAAATGACGTCTTGCATATGACTCATAGAAATAGTAGATAGACTAGCTAGAATCAAACTTTCACTGTTCTATCTACTATTGATTCTAGCTGGTCTAGAATCAATAGATTAGAATTCTAGAACCATATGCAAGACGTCACATACGAACTAGTGCTATTCTATTGATTCTATTAGAATCAAACAGAAAGTTTGATTCTAGATTCAAATAGATTTGAATCTATTTATTGAATAGTGAAAAAATCTTTTCCAAAATGACGTCTTGCATACGACTCATAGAAATAGTAGATAGACTAGCTAGAATCAATAGATTAGAATTCTAGAACCATATGCAAGACGTCACATACGAACTAGAGCTATTCTATTGATTCTATTAGAATCAAACAGAAAGTTTGATTCTAGATTCAAATAGATTTGAATCTATTTATTGAATAGTGAAAAAGTCTTTTCTAAAATGACATCTTGCATATGACTCATAGAAATAGTAGATAGACTAGCTAGAATCAAAATTTCACTGTTCTATCTACTATTGATTCTAGCTGGTCTAGAATCAATAGATTAGAATTCTAGAACCATATGCAAGACGTCACATACGAACTAGTGCTATTCTATTGATTCTATTAGAATCAAACAGAAAGTTTGATTCTAGATTCAAATAGATTTGAATCTATTTATTGAATAGTGAAAAAGTCTTTTCTAAAATGACGTCTTGCATATGACTCATAGAAACAGTAGATAGACTAGCTAGAATCAATAGATTAGAATTCTAGAACCATATGCAAGACGTCACATACGAACTAGTGTTATTCTATTGATTCTATTAGAATCAAACAGAAAGTTTGATTCTAGATTCAAATAGATTTGAATCTATTTATTGAATAGTGAAAAAGTCTTTTCTAAAATGACGTCTTGCATATGACTCACAGAAATAGTAGATAGACTAGCTAGAATCAAACTTTCACTGTTCTATCTACTATTGATTCTAGCTGGTCTAGAATCAATAGATTAGAATTCTAGAACCATATGCAAGACGTCACATACGAACTAGTGCTATTCTATTGATTCTATTAGAATCAAACAGAAAGTTTGATTCTAGATTCAAATAGATTTGAATCTATTTATTGAATAGTGAAAAAGTCTTTTCTAAAATGACGTCTTGCATATGACTCATAGAAATAGTAGATAGACTAGCTAGAATCAATAGATTAGAATTCTAGAACCATATGCAAGACGTCACATACGAACTAGTGCTATTCTATTGATTCTATTAGAATCAAACAGAAAGTTTGATTCTAGATTCAAATAGATTTGAATCTATTTATTGAATAGTGAAAAAGTCTTTTCTAAAATGACGTCTTGCATATGACTCATAGAAATAGTAGATAGACTAGCTAGAATCAAACTTTCACTGTTCTATCTACTATTGATTCTAGCTGGTCTAGAATCAATAGATTAGAATTCTAGAACCATATGCAAGACGTCAAATACGAACTAGTGCTATTCTATTGATTCTATTAGAATCAAACAGAAAGTTTGATTCTAGATTCAAATAGATTTGAATCTATTTATTGAATAGTGAAAAAGTCTTTTCTAAAATGACGTCTTGCATATGACTCATAGAAATAGTAGATAGACTAGCTAGAATCAATAGATTAGAATTTTAGAACCATATGCAAGACGTCACATACGAACTAGTGCTATTCTATTGATTCTATTAGAATCAAACAGAAAGTTTGATTCTAGATTCAAATAGATTTGAATCTATTTATTGAATAGTGAAAAGTCTTTTCTAAAATGACGTCTTGCATATGACTCATAGAAATAGTAGATAGACTAGCTAGAATCAAACTTTCACTGTTCTATCTACTATTGATTCTAGCTGGTCTAGAATCAATAGATTAGAATTCTAGAACCATATGCAAGACGTCACATACGAACTAGTGCTATTCTATTGATTCTATTAGAATCAAACAGAAAGTTTGATTCTAGATTCAAATAGATTTGAATCTATTTATTGAATAGTGAAAAAGTCCTTTCTAAAATGACGTCTTGCATATGACTCATAGAAATAGTAGATAGACTAGCTAGAATCAATAGATTAGAATTCTAGAACCATATGCAAGACGTCACATACGAACTAGTGCTATTCTATTGATTCTATTAGAATCAAACAGAAAATTTGATTCTAGATTCAAATAGATTTGAATCTATTTATTGAATAGTGAAAAAGTCTTTTCTAAAATGACGTCTTGCATATGACTCATAGAAATAGTAGATAGACTAGCTAGAATCAAACTTTCACTGTTCTATCTACTATTGATTCTAGCTGGTCTAGAATCAATAGATTAGAATTCTAGAACCATATGCAAGACGTCACATACGAACTAGTGCTATTCTATTGATTCTATTAGAATCAAACAGAAAGTTTGATTCTAGATTCAAATAGATTTGAATCTATTTATTGAATAGTGAAAAAGTCTTTTCTAAAATGACGTCTTGCATATGACTCAAAGAAATAGTAGATAGACTAGCTAGAATCAATAGATTAGAATTCTAGAACCATATGCAAGACGTCAAATACGAACTAGTGCTATTCTATTGATTCTATTAGAATCAAACAGAAAGTTTGATTCTAGATTCAAATAGATTTGAATCTATTTATTGAATAGTGAAAAAGTCTTTTCTAAAATGACGTCTTGCATATGACTCATAGAAATAGTAGATAGACTATTTAGAATCAATAGATTAGAATTCTAGAACCATATGCAAGACGTCAAATACGAACTAGTGCTATTCTATTGATTCTATTAGAATCAAACAGAAAGTTTGATTCTAGATTCAAATAGATTTGAATCTATTTATTGAATAGTGAAAAAGTCTTTTCTAAAATGACGTCTGGCATATGACTCATAGAAATAGTAGATAGACTAGCTAGAATCAAACTTTCACTGTTCTATCTACTATTGATTCTAGCTGGTCTAGAATCAATAGATTAGAATTCTAGAACCATATGCAAGACGTCACATACGAACTAGTGCTATTCTATTGATTCTATTAGAATCAAACAGAAAGTTTGATTCTAGATTCAAATAGATTTGAATCTATTTATTGAATAGTGAACTGTCTTTTCTAAAATGACGTCTTGCATATGACTCATAGAAATAGTAGATAGACTAGCTAGAATCAATAGATTAGAATTCTAGAACCATATGCAAGACGTCACATACGAACTAGTGCTATTCTATTGATTCTATTAGAATCAAACAGAAAGTTTGATTCTAGATTCAAATAGATTTGAATCTATTTATTGAACAGTGAAAAAGTCTTTTCTAAAATGACGTCTTGCATATGACTCATAGAAATAGTAGATAGACTAGCTAGAATCAAACTTTCACTGTTCTATCTACTATTGATTCTAGCTGGTCTAGAATCAATAGATTAGAATTCTAGAACCATATGCAAGACGTCACATACGAACTAGTGCTATTCTATTGATTCTATTAGAATCAAACAGAAAGTTTGATTCTAGATTCAAATAGATTTGAATCTATTTATTGAATAGTGAAAAAGTCCTTTCTAAAATGACGTCTTGCATATGACTCATAGAAATAGTAGATAGACTAGCTAGAATCAATAGATTAGAATTCTAGAACCATATGCAAGACGTCACATACGAACTAGTGCTATTCTATTGATTCTATTAGAATCAAACAGAAAATTTGATTCTAGATTCAAATAGATTTGAATCTATTTATTGAATAGTGAAAAAGTCTTTTCTAAAATGACGTCTTGCATATGACTCATAGAAATAGTAGAAAGACTAGCTAGAATCAAACTTTCACTGTTCTATCTACTATTGATTCTAGCTGGTCTAGAATCAATAGATTAGAATTCTAGAACCATATGCAAGACGTCACATACGAACTAGTGCTATTCTATTGATTCTATTAGAATCAAACAGAAAGTTTGATTCTAGATTCAAATAGATTTGAATCTATTTATTGAATAGTGAACTGTCTTTTCTAAAATGACGTCTTGCATATGACTCATAGAAATAGTAGATAGACTAGCTAGAATCAATAGATTAGAATTCTAGAACCATATGCAAGACGTCACATACGAACTAGTGCTATTCTATTGATTCTATTAGAATCAAACAGAAAGTTTGATTCTAGATTCAAATAGATTTGAATCTATTTATTGAACAGTGAAAAAGTCTTTTCTAAAATGACGTCTTGCATATGACTCATAGAAATAGTAGATAGACTAGCTAGAATCAAACTTTCACTGTTCTATCTACTATTGATTCTAGCTGGTCTAGAATCAATAGATTAGAATTCTAGAACCATATGCAAGACGTCACATACGAACTAGTGCTATTCTATTGATTCTATTAGAATCAAACAGACAGTTTGATTCTAGATTCAAATAGATTTGAATCTATTTATTGAATAGTGAAAAAGTCTTTTCTAAAATGACGTCTTGCATATGACTCATAGAAATAGTAGATAGACTAGCTAGAATCAATAGATTAGAATTCTAGAACCATATGCAAGACGTCACATACGAACTAGTGCTATTCTATTGATTCTATTAGAATCAAACAGAAAGTTTGATTCTAGATTCAAATAGATTTGAATCTATTTATTGAATAGTGAAAAAGTCTTTTCTAAAATGACGTCTTGCATATGACTCATAGAAATAGTAGATAGACTAGCTAGAATCAAACTTTCACTGTTCTATCTACTATTATATATATCTAGAATCAATAGATATCTAGCTGGTCTAGAATCAATAGATTAGAATTCTAGAACCATATGCAAGACTTCACATACGAACTAGTGCTATTCTATTGATTCTATTAGAATCAAACAGAAAGTTTGATTCTAGATTCAAATAGATTTGAATCTATTTATTGAATAGTGAAAAAGTCTTTTCTAAAATGACGTCTTGCATATGACTCATAGAAATAGTAGATAAACTAGCTAGAATCAAAATTTCACTGTTCTATCTACTATTGATTCTAGCTGGTCTAGAATCAATAGATTAGAATTCTAGAACCATATGCAAGACGTCACATACGAACTAGTGCTATTCTATTCATTCTATTAGAATCAGACAGAAAGCTTGATTCTAGATTCAAATAGATTTGAATCTATTTATTGAATAGTGAAAAAGTCTTTTCTAAAATGACGTCTTGCATATGACTCATAGAAATAGTAGATAGACTAGCCAGAATCAATAGATTAGAATTCTAGAACCATATGCAAGACGTCACATACGAACTAGTGCTATTCTATTGATTCTATTAGAATCAAACAGAAAGTTTGATTCTAGATTCAAATAGATTTGAATCTATTTATTGAATAGTGAAAAAGTCTTTTCTAAAATGACGTCTTGCATATGACTCATAGAAATAGTAGATAGACTAGCTAGAATCAATAGATTAGAATTCTAGAACCATATGCAAGACGTCACATACGAACTAGTGCTATTCTATTGATTCTATTAGAATCAAACAGAAAGTTTGATTCTAGATTCAAATAGATTTGAATCTATTTATTGAATAGTGAACTGTCTTTTCTAAAATGACGTCTTGCATATGACTCATAGAAATAGTAGATAGACTAGCTAGAATCAATAGATTAGAATTCTAGAACCATATGCAAGACGTCACATACGAACTAGTGCTATTCTATTGATTCTATTAGAATCAAACAGAAAGTTTGATTCTAGATTCAAATAGATTTGAATCTATTTATTGAATAATGAAAAAGTCTTTTCTAAAATGACGTCTTGCATATGACTCATAGAAATAGTAGATAGACTAGCTAGAATCAAACTTTCACTGTTCTATCTACTATTGATTCTAGCAGGTCTAGAATCAATAGATTAGAATTCTAGAACCATATGCAAGACGTCACATACGAACTAGTGCTATTCTATTCATTCTATTAGAATCAGACAGAAAGCTTGATTCTAGATTCAAATAGATTTGAATCTATTTATTGAATAGTGAAAAAGTCTTTTCTAAAATGACGTCTTGCATATGACTCATAGAAATAGTAGATAGACTAGCCAGAATCAATAGATTAGAATTCTAGAACCATATGCAAGACGTCACATACGAACTAGTGCTATTCTATTGATTCTATTAGAATCAAACAGAAAGTTTGATTCTAGATTCAAATAGATTTGAATCTATTTATTGAATAGTGAAAAAGTCTTTTCTAAAATGACGTCTTGCATATTACTCATAGAAATAGTAGATAGACTAGCTAGAATCAATAGATTAGAATTCTAGAACCATATGCAAGACGTCACATACGAACTAGTGCTATTCTATTGATTCTATTAGAATCAAACAGAAAGTTTGATTCTAGATTCAAATAGATTTGAATCTATTTATTGAATAGTAAAAAAGTCTTTTCTAAAATGAAGTCTTGCATATGACTCATAGAAATAGTAGACAGACTAGCTAGAATCAAACTTTCACTGTTCTATCTACTATTGATTCTAGCTGGTCTAGAATCAAAAGATTAGAATTCTAGAACCATTTGCAAGACGTAAAATACGAACTAGTGCTATTCTATTGATTCTATTAGAATCAAACAGAAAGTTTGATTCTAGATTCAAATAGATTTGAATCTAATTATTGAATAGTGAAAAAGTCTTTTCTAAAATGACGTCTTGCATATGACTAATAGAAATAGTAGATAGACTAGCTAGAATCAATAGATTAGAATTCTAGAACCATATGCAAGACGTCACATACGAACTAGTGCTATTCTATTGATTCTATTAGAATCAAACAGAAAGTTTGATTCTAGATTCAAATAAATTTGAATCTATTTATTGAATAGTGAAAAAGTCTTTTCTAAAATGACGTCTTGCATATGACTCATTGAAATAGTAGATAGACTAGCTAGAATCAAACTTTCACTGTTCTATCTACTATTGATTCTAGCTGGTCTAGAATCAATAGATTAGAATTCTAGAACCATATGCAAGACGTCACATACGAACTAGTGCTATTCTATTGATTCTATTAGAATCAAACAGAAAGTTTGATTCTAGATTCAAATAGATTTGAATCTATTTATTGAATAGTGAAAAAGTCTTTTCTAAAATGACGTCTTGCATATGACTCATAGAAATAGTAGATAGACTAGCTAGAATCAATAGATTAGAATTCTAGAACCATATGCAAGACGTCACATACGAACTAGTGCTATTCTATTGATTCTATTAGAATCAAACAGAAAGTTTGATTCTAGATTCAAATAGATTTGAATCTATTTATTGAATAGTGAAAAAGTCTTTTCTAAAATGACGTCTCGCATATGACTCATAGAAATAGTAGATAGACTAGCTAGAATCAAACTTTCACTGTTCTATCTACTATTGATTCTAGCTGGTGTAGAATCAATAGATTAGAATTCTAGAAATGCAAGACGTCACATACGAACTAGTGCTATTCTATTGATTCTATTAGAATCAAACAGAAAGTTTGATTCTAGATTCAAATAGATTTGAATCTATTTATTGAATAGTGAAAAAGTCTTTTCTAAAATGACGTCTTGCCTATGACTCATAGAAATAGTAGATAGACTAGCTAGAATCAATAGATTAGAATTCTAGAACCATATGCAAGACGTCACATACGAACTAGTGCTATTCTATTGATTCTATTAGAATCAAACAGAAAGTTTGATTCTAGATTCAAATAGATTTGAATCTATTTATTGAATAGTGAAAAAGTCTTTTCTAAAATGAAGTCTTGCATATTACTAATAGAAATAGTAGATAGACAAGCTAGAATCAAACTTTCACTGTTCTATCTACTATTGATTCTAGCTGGTCTAGAATCAATAGATTAGAATTCTAGAACCATTTGCAAGACGTCACATACGAACTAGTGCTATTCTATTGATTCTATTAGAATCAAACAGAAAGTTTGATTCTAGATTCAAATAGATTTGAATCTATTTATTGAATAGTGAAAAAGTCTTTTCTAAAATGACGTCTTGCATATGACTCATAGAAATAGTAGATAGACTAGCTAGAATCAATAGATTAGAATTCTAGAACCATATGCAAGACGTCAGATACGAACTAGTGCTATTCTATTGATTTTATTAGAATCAAACAGAAAGTTTGATTCTAGATTCAAATAGATTTGAATCTATTTATTGAATAGTGAAAAAGTCTTTTCTAAAATGACGTCTTGCATATGACTCATAGAAATAGTAGATAGACTAGCTAGAATCAAACTTTCACTGTTCTATCTACTATTGATTCTAGCTGGTCTAGAATCAATAGATTAGAATTCTAGAACCATATGCAAGACGTCACATACGAACTAGTGCTATTCTATTGATTCTATTAGAATCAAACAGACAGTTTGATTCTAGATTCAAATAGATTTGAATCTATTTATTGAATAGTGAAAAAGTCTTTTCTAAAATGACGTCTTGCATATGACTCATAGAAATAGTAGATAGACTAGCTAGAATCAATAGATTAGAATTCTAGAACCATATGCAAGACGTCACAAACAAACTAGTGCTATTGTATTGATTCTATTAGAATCAAACAGAAAGTTTGATTCTAGATTCAAATAGATTTGAATCTATTTATTGAATAGTGAAAAAGTCTTTTCTAAAATGACGTCTTGCATATGACTCATAGAAATAGTAGATAGACTAGCTAGAATCAAACTTTCACTGTTCTATCTACTATTATATATATCTAGAATCAATAGATATCTAGCTGGTCTAGAATCAATAGATTAGAATTCTAGAACCATATGCAAGACGTCACATACGAACTAGTGCTATTCTATTGATTCTATTAGAATCAAACAGAAAGTTTGATTCTAGATTCAAATAGATTTGAATCTATTTATTGAATAGTGAAAAAGTCTTTTCTAAAATGACGTCTTGCATATGACTCATAGAAATAGTAGATAGACTAGCTAGAATCAAAATTTCACTGTTCTATCTACTATTGATTCTAGCTGGTCTAGAATCAATAGATTAGAATTCTAGAACCATATGCAAGACGTCACATACGAACTAGTGCTATTTTATTGATTCTATTAGAATCAAACAGAAAGTTTGATTCTAGATTCAAATAGATTTGAATCTATTTATTGAATAGTGAACTGTCTTTTCTAAAATGACGTCTTGCATATGACTCATAGAAATAGTAGATAGACTAGCTAGAATCAATAGATTAGAATTCTAGAACCATATGCAAGACGTCACATACGAACTAGTGCTATTCTATTGATTCTATTAGAATCAAACAGAAAGTTTGATTCTAGATTCAAATAGATTTGAATCTATTTATTGAATAGTGAAAAAGTCTTTTCTAAAATGACGTCTTGCATATGACTCATAGAAATAGTAGATAGACTAGCTAGAATCAAACTTTCACTGTTCTATCTACTATTGATTCTAGCAGGTCTAGAATCAATAGATTAGAATTCTAGAACCATATGCAAGACGTCACATACGAACTAGTGCTATTCTATTCATTCTATTAGAATCAAACAGAAAGCTTGATTCTAGATTCAAATAGATTTGAATCTATTTATTGAATAGTGAAAAAGTCTTTTCTAAAATGACGTCTTGCATATGACTCATAGAAATAGTAGATAGACTAGCCAGAATCAATAGATTAGAATTCTAGAACCATATGCAAGACGTCACATACGAACTAGTGCTATTCTATTGATTCTATTAGAATCAAACAGAAAGTTTGATTCTAGATTCAAATAGATTTGAATCTATTTATTGAATAGTGAAAAAGTCTTTTCTAAAATGACGTCTTGCCTATGACTCATAGAAATAGTAGATAGACTAGCTAGAATCAATAGATTAGAATTCTAGAACCATATGCAAGACGTCACATACGAACTAGTGCTATTCTATTGATTCTATTAGAATCAAACAGAAAGTTTGATTCTAGATTCAAATAGATTTGAATCTATTTATTGAATAGTGAAAAAGTCTTTTCTAAAATGAAGTCTTGCATATTACTCATAGAAATAGTAGATAGACTAGCTAGAATCAAACTTTCACTGTTCTATCTACTATTGATTCTAGCTGGTCTAGAATCAATAGATTAGAATTCTAGAACCATTTGCAAGACGTCACATACGAACTAGTGCTATTCTATTGATTCTATTAGAATCAAACAGAAAGTTTGATTCTAGATTCAAATAGATTTGAATCTATTTATTGAATAGTGAAAAAGTCTTTTCTAAAATGACGTCTTGCATATGACTCATAGAAATAGTAGATAGACTAGCTAGAATCAATAGATTAGAATTCTAGAACCATATGCAAGACGTCACATACGAACTAGTGCTATTCTATTGATTCTATTAGAATCAAACAGAAAGTTTGATTCTAGATTGAAATAGATTTGAATCTATTTATTGAATAGTGAAAAAGTCTTTTCTAAAATGACGTCTTGCATATGACTCATAGAAATAGTAGATAGACTAGCTAGAATCAAACTTTCACTGTTTTATCTACTATTGATTCTAGCTGGTCTAGAATCAATAGATTAGAATTCTAGAACCATATGCAAGACGTCACGTACGAAGTAGTGCTATTCTATTGATTCTATTAGAATCAAACAGAAAGTTTGATTCTAGATTCAAATAGATTTGAATCTATTTATTGAATAGTGAAAAAGTCTTTTCTAAAATGACGTCTTGCATATGACTCATAGAAATAGTAGATAGACTAGCTAGAATCAATAGATTAGAATTCTAGAACCATATGCAAGACGTCACATACGAACTAGTGCTATTCTATTGATTCTATTAGAATCAAACAGAAAGTTTGATTCTAGATTCAAATAGATTTGAATCTATTTATTGAATAGTGAAAAAGTCTTTTCTAAAATGACGTCTTGCATATGACTCATAGAAATAGTAGATAGACTAGCTAGAATCAAACTTTCACTGTTCTATCTACTATTGATTCTAGCTGGTCTAGAATCAATAGATTAGAATTCTAGAACCATATGCAAGACGTCACATACGAACTAGTGCTATTCTATTGATTCTATTAGAATCAAACAGAAAGTTTGATTCTAGATTCAAATAGATTTGAATCTATTTATTGAATAGTGAAAAAGTCTTTTCTAAAATGACGTCTTGCATATGACTCATAGAAATAGTAGATAGACTAGCTAGAATCAAACTTTCACTGTTCTATCTACTATTGATTCTAGCTGGTCTAGAATCAATAGACTAGAATTCTAGAACCATATGCAAGACGTCACATACGAACTAGTGCTATTCTATTGATTCTATTAGAATCAAACAGAAAGTTTGATTCTAGATTCAAATAGATTTGAATCTATTTATTGAATAGTGAAAAAGTCCTTTCTAAAATGACGTCTTGCATATGACTCATAGAAATAGTAGATAGACTAGCTAGAATCAATAGATTAGAATTCTAGAACCATATGCAAGACGTCACATACGAACTACTGTTATTCTATTGATTCTATTAGAATCAAACAGAAAGTTTGATTCTAGATTCAAATAGATTTGAATCTATTTATTGAATAGTGAAAAAGTCTTTTCTAAAATGACGTCTTGCATATGACTCATAGAAATAGTAGATAGACTAGCTAGAATCAAACTTTCACTGTTCTATCTACTATTGATTCTAGCTGGTCTAGAATCAATAGATTAGAATTCTAGAACCATATGCAAGACGTCACATACGAACTAGTGCTATTCTATTGATTCTATTAGAATCAAATAGAAAGTTTGATTATAGATTCAAATAGATTTGAATCTATTTATTGAATAGTGAAAAAGTCTTTTCTAAAATGACGTCTTGCATATGACTCATAGAAATAGTAGATAGACTAGCTAGAATCAAACTTTCACTGTTCTATCTACTATTGATTCTAGCTGGTCTAGAATCAATAGATTAGAATTTTAGAACCATATGCAAGACGTCACATACGAACTAGTGCTATTCTATTGATTCTATTAGAATCAAACAGAAAGTTTGATTCTAGATTCAAATAGATTTGAATCTATTTATTGAATAGTGAACTGTCTTTTCTAAAATGACGTCTTGCATATGACTCATAGAAATAGTAAATAGACTAGCTAGAATCAATAGATTAGAATTCTAGAACCATATGCAAGACGTCACATACGAACTAGTGCTATTCTATTGATTCTATTAGAATCAAACAGAAAGTTTGATTCTAGATTCAAATAGATTTGAATCTATTTATTGAATAGTGAAAAAGTCTTTTCTAAAATGACGTCTTGCATATGACTCATAGAAATAGTAGATAGACTAGCTAGAATCAAACTTTCACTGTTCTATCTACTATTGATTCTAGATGGTCTAGAATCAATAGATTAGAATTATAGAACCATATGCAAGACGTCACATACGAACTAGTGCTATTCTATTCATTCTATTAGAATCAAACAGAAAGCTTGATTCTAGATTCAAATAGATTTGAATCTATTTATTGAATAGTGAAAAAGTCTTTTCTAAAATGACGTCTTGCATATGACTCATAGAAATAATAGATAGACTAGCCAGAATCAATAGATTAGAATTCTAGAACCATATGCAAGACGTCACATACGAACTAGTGCTATTCTATTGATTCTATTAGAATCAAACAGAAAGTTTGATTCTAGATTCAAATAGATTTGAATCTATTTATTGATTAAATAAAAAAAAACAAGTTTTTTCAACTGAAAGTAAGGAGTGACATCAAAACTTAAAACGCACAGAAATTACTTCGTATATGAAAGAGGCTGCTTCCTCATCAACGCCCTGCTCTTTACGCTAAAGTTTGACTCTTTCTCTCAATTCTTCTTTTTAAAACAGTAAAAAACTTTAGCGTAAAGAGCGGGGCGTTGATGAGGAAGCAGCCTCTTTCATATACGAAGTAATTTCTGTGCGTTTTAAGTTTTGATGTCACTCCTTACTTTCAGTTGAAAAAACTTGTTTTTTTTATTTAATTTCTGAACGTTTTTGAATCAATGCATGTTTTGATTTTGGCTCTCCGCAGAGGAATAATCAAAACGAAATTTGTATATTTTTTTTTGGCTCAATGGCTTTCTCATAATTTTGATCGAATGATTTTGAGAAAAAAAAGAGCGGGGGACGAAGCCTAGTTGCCCCCCGATTTTTTGGTTAATTAAAAAGGCAACTAGAACTTTTAATTTTATTTATTGGTAAAAGATTTACGTAACTTATAAATTAGCTTACGTAAAGAACTTTTGTATTCTCATGTTTTTATTACATATATGAGGGGATTCGCCCCATCGTCAGTACCTCGCTCTTTACACTAAAGCTTAAATTTTATCCCAATTCATTATAAATGACCCCCTGAATCACAAAAGCCGTAGAATAAGTAGTTGAAATTACCGAAAATACTTTAGCGTAAAGAGCGAGGTATTAGAAGGAGGTGAGCCCCTCATATGGGTAATAATTTCTGTTTGTTTTAAGTTTTATTGCTGTTCCTTACTTCCAGCTGAAAAAGCTTTTTCACTTTTATTTTTTTATTGTTTTTTTTTAATAATGCTAGTAAATCCTGCTCTCCCTTCATGGAAATTTTCTTCTCCCATTACAAATTCTCGAAGGAAGTTCCCCAGCATATCCCCCTCTTCTCAACCCCTCCCCCAAACCAAAAAAATCCTCTTGAAAACGCCTGTATACTTCCCAATAACCATTACTATATGTAAGCACAGGTCAAAGTTTGTAACTTGTTGCCCCTCCCACGGGGACTGTGGGGGAGTAAGTCGTCCCCAAAGACATAGTTATAAGGTTTTTCGACTACGCTGAATAAAATGGCTATCTCAGAATTTTGATCCGTTGACTTTGGGAAAATAATTAGCGTGGGAGGGGGCCTAGGTGCCCTCCAATTTTTTTGGTCACTTAAAAAGGGCACTAGAACTTTTCATTTCCGTTAGAATGAGCCCTCTTGCAACATTCTAGGACAACTGGGTCGATACGATCACCCGTGGGAAAAAAAAACAAAAAAAAAACAAAAAAACAAATAAACACGCATCCGTGATCTGCCTTCTGGCAAAAAATGCAAAATTCCAAATTTTTGTAGATAGGAGCTCGAAACTTCTACAGTAGGGTTCTCTGATACGCTGAATCTGATGGTGTGATTTTCGTTAAGATTCTATGACTTTTAGGGGGTGTTTCCCCCTATTTTCTAAAATAACGCAAATTTTCTCAGGCTCGTAACTTTTGATGGGTAAGACTAAACTTGATGAAACTTATATATTTAAAACCGGCATTAAAATGCGATTCTTTTGATGTAGCTATTGGTATCAAAATTCCATTTGTTAGAGTTTTGGTTACTATTGAGCCGGGTCGCTCCTTACTACAGTTCGTTACCACGAACTGTTTGAATAGTGAAAAAGTCTTTTCTAAAATGACGTCTTGCATATGACTCATAGAAATAGTAGATAGACTAGCTAGAATCAAACTTTCACTGTTCTATCTACTATTGATTCTAGCTGGTCTAGAATCAATAGATTAGAATTCTAGAACCATATGCAAGACGTCACATACGAACTAGTGCTATTCTATTGATTCTATTAGAATCAAACAGAAAGTTTGATTCTAGATTCAAATAGATTTGAATCTATTTATTGAATAGTGAAAAAGTCTTTTCTAAAATGACGTCTTGCATATGACTCATAGAAATAGTAGATAGACTAGCTAGAATCAATAGATTAGAATTCTAGAACCATATGCAAGACGTCACATACGAACTAGTGCTATTCTATTGATTCTATTAGAATCAAACAGAAAGTTTGATTCTAGATTCAAATAGATTTGAATCTATTTATTGAATAGTGAAAAGTCTTTTCTAAAATGACGTCTTGCATATGACTCATAGAAATAGTAGATAGACTAGCTAGAATCAAACTTTCACTGTTCTATCTACTATTGATTCTAGCTGGTCTAGAATCAATAGATTAGAATTCTAGAACCATAGGCAAGACGTCACATATGAACTAGTGCTATTCTATTGATTCTATTAGAATCAAACAGAAAGTTTGATTCTAGATTCAAATAGATTTGAATCTATTTATTGAATAGTGAAAAAGTCTTTTCTAAAATGACGTCTTGCATATGACTCATAGAAATAGTAGATAGACTAGCTAGAATCAATAGATTAGAATTCTAGAACCATATGCAAGACGTCACATACGAACTAGTGCTATTCTATTGATTCTATTAGAATCAAACAGAAAGTTTGATTCTAGATTCAAATAGATTTGAATCTATTTATTGAATAGTGAAAAGTCTTTTCTAAAATGACGTCTTGCATATGACTCATAGAAATAGTAGATAGACTAGCTAGAATAAAACTTTCACTGTTCTATCTACTATTGATTCTAGCTTGTCTAGAATCAATAGATTAGAATTCTAGAACCATATGCAAGACGTAACATATGAACTAGTGCTATTCTATTGATTCTATTAGAATCAAACAGAAAGTTTGATTCTAGATTCAAATAGATTTGAATCTATTTATTGAATAGTGAAAAAGTCTTTTCTAAAATGACGTCTTGCATATGACTCATAGAAATAGTAGATAGACTAGCTAGAATCAATAGATTAGAATTCTAGAACCATATGCAAGACGTCACATACGAACTAGTGCTATTCTATTGATTCTATTAGAATCAAACAGAAAGTTTGATTCTAGATTCAAATAGATTTGAATCTATTTATTGAATAGTGAAAAAGTCTTTTCTAAAATGACGTCTTGCATATGACTCATAGAAATAGTAGATAGACTAGCTAGAATCAATAGATTAGAATTCTAGAACCATATGCAAGACGTCACATACGAACTAGTGCTATTCTATTGATTCTATTAGAATCAAACAGAAAGTTTGATTCTAGATTCAAATAGATTTGAATCTATTTATTGAATAGTGAAAAAGTCTTTTCTAAAATGACGTCTTGCATATGACTCATAGAAATAGTAGATAGACTAGCTAGAATCAAACTTTCACTGTTCTATCTACTATTGATTCTAGCTGGTCTAGAATCAATAGATTAGAATTCTAGAACCATATGCAAGACGTCACATACGAACTAGTGCTATTCTATTGATTCTATTAGAATCAAACAGAAAGTTAGATTCTAGATTCAAATAGATTTGAATCTATTTATTGAATAGTGAAAAAGTCTTTTCTAAAATGACGTCTTGCATATGACTCATAGAAATAGTAGATAGACTAGCTAGAATCAATAGATTAGAATTCTAGAACCATATGCAAGACGTCACATACGAACTAGTGCTATTCTATTGATTCTATTAGAATCAAACAGAAAGTTTGATTCTAGATTCAAATAGATTTGAATCTATTTATTGAATAGTGAAAAGTCTTTTCTAAAATGACGTCTTGCATATGACTCATAGAAATAGTAGATAGACTAGCTAGAATCAATAGATTAGAATTCTAGAACCATATGCAAGACGTCACATACGAACTAGTGCTATTCTATTGATTCTATTAGAATCAAACAGAAAGTTTGATTCTAGATTCAAATAGATTTGAATCTATTTATTGAATAGTGAAAAGTCTTTTCTAAAATGACGTCTTGCATATGAATCATAGAAATAGTATATAGACTAGCTAGAATCAAACTTTCACTGTTCTATCTACTATTGATTCTAGCTGGTCTAGAATCAATAGATTAGAATTCTAGACCATATGCAAGACGTCACATATGAACTAGTGCTATTCTATTAATTCTATTAGAATCAAACAGAAAGTTTGATTCTAGATTCAAATAGATTTGAATCTATTTATTGAATAGTGAAAAAGTCTTTTCTAAAATGACGTCTTGCATATGACTCATAGAAATAGTAGATAGACTAGCTAGAATCAATAGATTAGAATTCTAGAACCATATGCAAGACGTCACATACGAACTAGTGCTATTCTATTGATTCTATTAGAATCAAACAGAAAGTTTGATTCTAGATTCAAATCGATTTGAATCTATTTATTGAATAGTGAAAAAGTCTTTTCTAAAATAACGTCTTGCATATGACTCATAGAAATAGTAGATAGACTAGCTAGAATCAAACTTTCACTGTTCTATCTACTTTTGATTCTAGCTGGTCTAGAATCAATAGATTAGAATTCTAGAACCATATGCAAGACGTCACATATGAACTAGTGCTATTCTATTGATTCTTTTAGAATCAAACAGAAAGTTTGATTCTAGATTCAAATAGATTTGAATCTATTTATTGAATTGTGAAAAAGTCTTTTCTAAAATGACGTCTTGCATATGACTCATAGAAATAGTAGATAGACTAGCTAGAATCAATAGATTAGAATTCTAGAACCATATGCAAGACGTCACATACGAACTAGTGCTATTCTATTGATTCTATTAGAATCAAACAGAAAGTTTGATTCTAGATTCAAATAGATTTGAATCTATTTATTGAATAGTGAAAAAGTCTTTTCTAAAATGACGTCTTGCATATGACTCATAGAAATAGTAGATAGACTAGCTAGAATCAAACTTTCACTGTTCTATCTACTATTGATTCTAGCTGGTCTAGAATCAATAGATTAGAATTCTAGAACCATATGCAAGACGTCACATACGAACTAGTGCTATTCTATTGAATCTATTGGAATCAAACAGAAAGTTTGATTCTAGATTCAAATAGATTTGAATCTATTTATTGAATAGTGAAAAAGTCCTTTCTAAAATGACGTCTTGCATATGACTCATAGAAATAGTAGATAGACTAGCTAGAATCAATAGATTAGAATTCTAGAACCATATGCAAGACGTCACATACGAACTAGTGCTATTCTATTGATTCTATTAGAATCAAACAGAAAGTTTGATTCTAGATTCAAATAGATTTGAATCAATTTATTGAATAGTGAAAATGTCTTTTCTAAAATGACGTCTTGCATATGACTCATAGAAATAGTAGATAGACTAGCTAGAATCAAATTTTCACTGTTCTATCTACTATTGATTCTAGCTGGTCTAGAATCAATAGATTAGAATTCTAGAACCATATGCAAGACGTCACATACGAACTAGTGCTATTTTATTGAATCTATTAGAATCAAACAGGAAAGTTTGATTCTAGATTCAAATAGATTTGAATCTATTTATTGAATAGTGAAAAAGTCCTTTCTAAAATGACGTTTTGCATATGACTCATAGAAATAGTAGATAGACTAGCTAGAATCAATAGATTAGAATTCTAGAACCATATGCAAGACGTCACATACGAACTAGTGCTATTCTATTGATTCTATTAGAATCAAACAGAAAGTTTGATTCTAGATTCAAATAGATTTGAATCTATTTATTGAATAAAGTCTTTTCTAAAATGACGTCTTGCATATGACTCATAGAAATAGTAGATAGACTAGCTAGAATCAAACTTTCACTGTTCTATCTACTATTGATTATAGCTGGTCTAGAATCAATAGATTAGAATTCTAGAACCATATGCAAGACGTCACATATGAACTAGTGCTATTCTATTGATTCTATTAGAATCAAACAGAAAGTTTGATTCTAGATTCAAATAGATTTGAATCTATTTATTGAATAGTGAAAAAGTCTTTTCTAAAATGACGTCTTGCATATGACTAATAGAAATAGTAGATAGACTAGCTAGAATCAATAGATTAGAATTCTAGAACCATATGCAAGACGTCACATACGAACTAGTGCTATTCTATTGATTCTATTAGAATCAAACAGAAAGTTTGATTCTAGATTCAAATAGATTTGAATCTATTTATTGAATAGTGAAAAAGTCTTTTCTAAAATGACGTCTTGCATATGACTCATAGAAATAGTAGATAGACTAGCTAGAATCAAACTTTCACTGTTCTATCTACTATTGATTCTAGCTGGTCTAAAATCAATAGATTAGAATTCTAGAACCATATGCAAGACGTCACATACGAACTAGTGCTATTCTATTGATTCTATTAGAATCAAACAGAAAGTTAGATTCTAGATTCAAATAGATTTGAATCTATTTATTGAATAGTGAAAAAGTCTTTTCTAAAATGACGTCTTGCATATGACTCATAGAAATAGTAGATAGACTAGCTAGAATCAATAGATTAGAATTCTAGAACCATATGCAAGACGTCATATACGAACTAGTGCTATTCTATTGATTCTATTAGAATCAAACAGAAGGTTTGATTCTAGATTCAAATAGATTTGAATCTATTTATTGAATAGTGAAAAAGTCTTTTCTAAAATGACGTCTTGCATATGACTCATAGAAATAGTAGATAGACTAGCTAGAATCAATAGATTAGAATTCTAGAACCATATGCAAGACGTCACATACGAACTAGTGCTATTCTATTGATTCTATTAGAATCAAACAGAAAGTTTGATTCTAGATTCAAATAGATTTGAATCTATTTATTGAATAAAGTCTTTTCTAAAATGACGTCTTGCATATGACTCATAGAAATAGTAGATAGACTAGCTAGAATCAAACTTTCACTGTTCTATCTACTATTGATTCTAGCTGGTCTAGAATCAATAGATTAGAATTCTTGAACCATATGCAAGACGTCACATACGAACTAGTGCTATTCTATTGATTCTATTAGAATCAAACAGAAAGTTTGATTCTAGATTCAAATAGATTTGAATCTATTTATTGAATAGTGAAAAAGTCTTTTCTAAAATGACGTCTTGCATATGACTAATAGAAATAGTAGATAGACTAGCTAGAATCAATAGATTAGAATTCTAGAACCATATGCAAGACGTCACATACGAACTAGTGCTATTCTATTGATTCTATTAGAATCAAACAGAAAGTTTGATTCTAGATTCAAATAGATTTGAATCTATTTATTGAATAGTGAAAAAGTCTTTTCTAAAATGACGTCTTGCATATGACTCATAGAAATAGTAGATAGACTAGCTAGAATCAAACTTTCACTGTTCTATCTACTATTGATTCTAGCTGGTCTAGAATCAATAGATTAGAATTCTAGAACCATATGCAAGACGTCACATACGAACTAGTGCTATTCTATTGATTCTATTAGAATCAAACAGAAAGTTAGATTCTAGATTCAAATAGATTTGAATCTATTTATTGAATAGTGAAAAAGTCTTTTCTAAAATGACGTCTTGCATATGACTCATAGAAATAGTAGATAGACTAGCTAGAAATAATAGATTAGAATTCTAGAACCATATGCAAGACGTCACATACGAACTAGTGCTATTCTATTGATTCTATTAGAATCAAACAGAAAGTTTGATTCTAGATTCAAATAGATTTGAATCTATTTATTGAATAGTGAAAAGTCTTTTCTAAAATGACGTCTTGCATATGACTCATAGAAATAGTAGATATACTAGCTAGAATCAAACTTTCACTGTTCTATCTACTATTGATTCTAGCTGGTCTAAAATCAATAGATTAGAATTCTAGAACCATATGCAAGACGTCACATATGAACTAGTGCTATTCTATTGATTCTATTAGAATCAAACAGAAAGTTTGATTCTAGATTCAAATAGATTTAAATCTATTTATTGAATAGTGAAAAAGTCTTTTCTAAAATGACGTCTTGCATATGACTCATAGAAATAGTAGATAGACTAGCTAGAATCAATAGATTAGAATTCTAGAACCATATGCAAGACGTCACATACGAACTAGTGCTATTCTATTGATTCTATTAGAATCAAACAGAAAGTTTGATTCTAGATTCAAATAGATTTGAATCTATTTATTGAATAGTGAAAAAGTCTTTTCTAAAATGACGTCTTGCATATGACTCATAGAAATAGTAGATAGACTAGCTAGAATCAAACTTTCACTGTTCTATCTACTTTTGATTCTAGCTGGTCTAGAATCAATAGATTAGAATTCTAGAACCATATGCAAGACGTCACATACGAACTAGTGCTATTCTATTGATTCTATTAGAATCAAACAGAAAGTTTGATTCTAGATTCAAATAGATTTGAATCTATTTATTGAATAGTGAAAAAGTCTTTTCTAAAATGACGTCTTGCATATGACTCATAGAAATAGTAAATAGACTAGCTAGAATCAAACTTTCACTGTTCTATCTACTATTGATTCTAGCTGGTCTAGAATCAATAGATTAGAATTCTAGAACCATATGCAAGACGTCACATACGAACTAGTGCTATTCTATTGATTCTATTAGAATCAAACAGAAAGTTTGATTATAGATTCAAATAGATTTGAATCTATTTATTGAATAGTGAAAAAGTCTTTTCTAAAATGACGTCTTGCATATGACTCATAGAAATAGTAGATAGACTAGCTAGAATCAAAAGATTAGAATTCTAGAACCATATGCAAGACGTCACATACGAACTAGTGCTATTCTATTGATTCTATTAGAATCAAACAGAAAGTTTGATTCTAGATTCAAATAGATTTGAATCTATTTATTGAATAGTGAAAAAGTCTTTTCTAAAATGACGTCTTGCATATGACTCATAGAAATAGTAGATAGACTAGCTAGAATCAAACTTTCACTGTTCTATCTACTATTGATTCTAGCTGGTCTAGAATCAATAGATTAGAATTCTAGAACCATATGCAAGACGTCACATACGAACTAGTGCTATTCTATTGATTCTATTAGAATCAAACAGAAAGTTTGATTCTAGATTCAAATAGATTTGAATCTATTTATTGAATAGTGAAAAAGTCTTTTCTAAAATGACGTCTTGCATATGACTCATAGAAATAGTAGATAGACTAGCTAGAATCAATAGATTAGAATTCTAGAACCATATGCAAGACGTCACATACGAACTAGTGCTATTCTATTGATTCTATTAGAATCAAACAGAAAGTTTGATTCTAGATTCAAATAGATTTGAATCTATTTATTGAATAGTGAAAAAGTCTTTTCTAAAATGACGTCTTGCATATGACTCATAGAAATAGTAGATAGACTAGCTA
>NW_027064483.1:0-26066 GCF_032884065.1 Artemia franciscana
AAAACTTTTGAAATAGGAAAAGAGCCTTTAATCACATTCTTTACCATTGCAATCATAAAATAGTCTAATATCTTCATTTTTTCCACAGACGTAGCTATTACCCCGAAAACTAAAACTTTTGAAATAGGAAAAGAGCCTTTAATCACATTCTTTACCATTGCAATCATAAAATAGTCTAATATCTTCATTTTTTCCACAGACGTAGCTATTACCCTCGAAAACTAAAACTTTTGAAATAGGAAAAGAGCCTTTAATCACATTCTTTACCATGTGCAATCATAAAATAGTCTAATATCTTCATTTTTTCCACAGACGTAGCTATTACCCTCGAAAACTAAAACTTTTGAAATAGGAAAAGAGCCTTTAATCACATTCTTTACCATTGCAATCATAAAATAATCTAATATCTTCATTTTTTCCACAGACGTAGCTATTACCCTCGAAAACTAAAACTTTTGAAATAGGAAAAGAGCCTTTAATCACATTCTTTACCATGTGCAATCATAAAATAGTCTAATATCTTCATTTTTTCCAGACGTAGCTATTACCCTCGAAAACTAAAACTTTTGAAATAGGAAAAGAGCCTTTAATCACATTCTTTACCATTGCAATCATAAAATAGTCTAATATCTTCATTTTTTCCACAGACGTAGCTATTACCCTCGAAAACTAAAACTTTTGAAATAGGAAAAGAGCCTTTAATCACATTCTTTACCATTGCAATCATAAAATAGTCTAATATCTTCATTTTTTCCACAGACGTAGCTATTACCCCGAAAACTAAAACTTTTGAAATAGGAAAAGAGCCTTTAATCACATTCTTTACCATTGCAATCATAAAATAGTCTAATATCTTCATTTTTTCCACAGACGTAGCTATTACCCCGAAAACTAAAACTTTTGAAATAGGAAAAGAGCCTTTAATCACATTCTTTACCATGTGCAATCATAAAATAGTCTAATATCTTCATTTTTTCCACAGACGTAGCTATTACCCTCGAAAACTAAAACTTTTGAAATAGGAAAAGAGCCTTTAATCACATTCTTTACCATTGCAATCATAAAATAGTCTAATATCTTCATTTTTTCCACAGACGTAGCTATTACCCTCGAAAACTAAAACTTTTGAAATAGGAAAAGAGCCTTTAATCACATTCTTTACCATGTGCAATCATAAAATAGTCTAATATCTTCATTTTTTCCACAGACGTAGCTATTACCCCGAAAACTAAAACTTTTGAAATAGGAAAAGAGCCTTTAATCACATTCTTTACCATTGCAATCATAAAATAGTCTAATATCTTCATTTTTTCACAGACGTAGCTATTACCCTCGAAAACTAAAACTTTTGAAATAGGAAAAGAGCCTTTAATCACATTCTTTACCATTGCAATCATAAAATAGTCTAATATCTTCATTTTTTCCACAGACGTAGCTATTACCCCGAAAACTAAAACTTTTGAAATAGGAAAAGAGCCTTTAATCACATTCTTTACCATTGCAATCATAAAATAGTCTAATATCTTCATTTTTTCCACAGACGTAGCTATTACCCCGAAAACTAAAACTTTTGAAATAGGAAAAGAGCCTTTAATCACATTCTTTACCATTGCAATCATAAAATAGTCTAATATCTTCATTTTTTCCACAGACGTAGCTATTACCCTCGAAAACTAAAACTTTTGAAATAGGAAAAGAGCCTTTAATCACATTCTTTACCATTGCAATCATAAAATAGTCTAATATCTTCATTTTTTCCACAGACGTAGCTATTACCCCGAAAACTAAAACTTTTGAAATAGGAAAAGAGCCTTTAATCACATTCTTTACCATGTGCAATCATAAAATAGTCTAATATCTTCATTTTTTCCACAGACGTAGCTATTACCCCGAAAACTAAAACTTTTGAAATAGGAAAAGAGCCTTTAATCACATTCTTTACCATGTGCAATCATAAAATAGTCTAATATCTTCATTTTTTCCACAGACGTAGCTATTACCCTCGAAAACTAAAACTTTTGAAATAGGAAAAGAGCCTTTAATCACATTCTTTACCATTGCAATCATAAAATAGTCTAATATCTTCATTTTTTCCACAGACGTAGCTATTACCCCGAAAACTAAAACTTTTGAAATAGGAAAAGAGCCTTTAATCACATTCTTTACCATTGCAATCATAAAATAGTCTAATATCTTCATTTTTTCCACAGACGTAGCTATTACCCCCGAAAACTAAAACTTTTGAAATAGGAAAAGAGCCTTTAATCACATTCTTTACCATGTGCAATCATAAAATAGTCTAATATCTTCATTTTTTCCACAGACGTAGCTATTACCCTCGAAAACTAAAACTTTTGAAATAGGAAAAGAGCCTTTAATCACATTCTTTACCATTGCAATCATAAAATAGTCTAATATCTTCATTTTTTCCACAGACGTAGCTATTACCCTCGAAAACTAAAACTTTTGAAATAGGAAAAGAGCCTTTAATCACATTCTTTACCATTGCAATCATAAAATAGTCTAATATCTTCATTTTTTCCCAGACGTAGCTATTACCCCCAAAACTAAAACTTTTGAAATAGGAAAAGAGCCTTTAATCACATTCTTTACCATGTGCAATCATAAAATAGTCTAATATCTTCATTTTTTCCACAGACGTAGCTATTACCCCGAAAACTAAAACTTTTGAAATAGGAAAAGAGCCTTTAATCACATTCTTTACCATTGCAATCATAAAATAGTCTAATATCTTCATTTTTTCCACAGACGTAGCTATTACCCTCGAAAACTAAAACTTTTGAAATAGGAAAAGAGCCTTTAATCACATTCTTTACCATTGCAATCATAAAATAGTCTAATATCTTCATTTTTTCCACAGACGTAGCTATTACCCCCAAAACTAAAACTTTTGAAATAGGAAAAGAGCCTTTAATCACATTCTTTACCATGTGCAATCATAAAATAGTCTAATATCTTCATTTTTTCCACAGACGTAGCTATTACCCTCGAAAACTAAAACTTTTGAAATAGGAAAAGAGCCTTTAATCACATTCTTTACCATGTGCAATCATAAAATAGTCTAATATCTTCATTTTTTCCACAGACGTAGCTATTACCCTCGAAAACTAAAACTTTTGAAATAGGAAAAGAGCCTTTAATCACATTCTTTACATTGCAATCATAAAATAGTCTAATATCTTCATTTTTTCCACAGACGTAGCTATTACCCCGAAAACTAAAACTTTTGAAATAGGAAAAGAGCCTTTAATCACATTCTTTACCATTGCAATCATAAAATAGTCTAATATCTTCATTTTTTCCACAGACGTAGCTATTACCCCCGAAAACTAAAACTTTTGAAATAGGAAAAGAGCCTTTAATCACATTCTTTACCATGTGCAATCATAAAATAGTCTAATATCTTCATTTTTTCCACAGACGTAGCTATTACCCTCGAAAACTAAAACTTTTGAAATAGGAAAAGAGCCTTTAATCACATTCTTTACCATTGCAATCATAAAATAGTCTAATATCTTCATTTTTTCCACAGACGTAGCTATTACCCTCGAAAACTAAAACTTTTGAAATAGGAAAAGAGCCTTTAATCACATTCTTTACCATGTGCAATCATAAAATAGTCTAATATCTTCATTTTTTCCACAGACGTAGCTATTACCCCCGAAAACTAAAACTTTTGAAATAGGAAAAGAGCCTTTAATCACATTCTTTACCATGTGCAATCATAAAATAGTCTAATATCTTCATTTTTTCCACAGACGTAGCTATTACCCTCGAAAACTAAAACTTTTGAAATAGGAAAAGAGCCTTTAATCACATTCTTTACCATTGCAATCATAAAATAGTCTAATATCTTCATTTTTTCCACAGACGTAGCTATTACCCTCGAAAACTAAAACTTTTGAAATAGGAAAAGAGCCTTTAATCACATTCTTTACCATGTGCAATCATAAAATAATCTAATATCTTCATTTTTTCCACAGACGTAGCTATTACCCCCAAAACTAAAACTTTTGAAATAGGAAAAGAGCCTTTAATCACATTCTTTACCATGTGCAATCATAAAATAGTCTAATATCTTCATTTTTTCCACAGACGTAGCTATTACCCCGAAAACTAAAACTTTTGAAATAGGAAAAGAGCCTTTAATCACATTCTTTACCATTGCAATCATAAAATAGTCTAATATCTTCATTTTTTCCACAGACGTAGCTATTACCCTCGAAAACTAAAACTTTTGAAATAGGAAAAGAGCCTTTAATCACATTCTTTACCATTGCAATCATAAAATAGTCTAATATCTTCATTTTTTCCACAGACGTAGCTATTACCCCGAAAACTAAAACTTTTGAAATAGGAAAAGAGCCTTTAATCACATTCTTTACCATGTGCAATCATAAAATAGTCTAATATCTTCATTTTTTCCACAGACGTAGCTATTACCCCGAAAACTAAAACTTTTGAAATAGGAAAAGAGCCTTTAATCACATTCTTTACCATTGCAATCATAAAATAGTCTAATATCTTCATTTTTTCCACAGACGTAGCTATTACCCTCGAAAACTAAAACTTTTGAAATAGGAAAAGAGCCTTTAATCACATTCTTTACCATTGCAATCATAAAATAGTCTAATATCTTCATTTTTTCCACAGACGTAGCTATTACCCCGAAAACTAAAACTTTTGAAATAGGAAAAGAGCCTTTAATCACATTCTTTACCATGTGCAATCATAAAATAGTCTAATATCTTCATTTTTTCCACAGACGTAGCTATTACCCCGAAAACTAAAACTTTTGAAATAGGAAAAGAGCCTTTAATCACATTCTTTACCATGTGCAATCATAAAATAGTCTAATATCTTCATTTTTTCCACGACGTAGCTATTACCCCCGAAAACTAAAACTTTTGAAATAGGAAAAGAGCCTTTAATCACATTCTTTACCATTGCAATCATAAAATAGTCTAATATCTTCATTTTTTCCACAGACGTAGCTATTACCCTCGAAAACTAAAACTTTTGAAATAGGAAAAGAGCCTTTAATCACATTCTTTACCATGTGCAATCATAAAATAGTCTAATATCTTCATTTTTTCCACAGACGTAGCTATTACCCCGAAAACTAAAACTTTTGAAATAGGAAAAGAGCCTTTAATCACATTCTTTACCATGTGCAATCATAAAATAGTCTAATATCTTCATTTTTTCCACAGACGTAGCTATTACCCTCGAAAACTAAAACTTTTGAAATAGGAAAAGAGCCTTTAATCACATTCTTTACCATTGCAATCATAAAATAGTCTAATATCTTCATTTTTTCCACAGACGTAGCTATTACCCCGAAAACTAAAACTTTTGAAATAGGAAAAGAGCCTTTAATCACATTCTTTACCATGTGCAATCATAAAATAGTCTAATATCTTCATTTTTTCCACAGACGTAGCTATTACCCCCGAAAACTAAAACTTTTGAAATAGGAAAAGAGCCTTTAATCACATTCTTTACCATGTGCAATCATAAAATAGTCTAATATCTTCATTTTTTCCACAGACGTAGCTATTACCCTCGAAAACTAAAACTTTTGAAATAGGAAAAGAGCCTTTAATCACATTCTTTACCATTGCAATCATAAAATAGTCTAATATCTTCATTTTTTCCACAGACGTAGCTATTACCCGAAAACTAAAACTTTTGAAATAGGAAAAGAGCCTTTAATCACATTCTTTACCATGTGCAATCATAAAATAGTCTAATATCTTCATTTTTTCCACAGACGTAGCTATTACCCGAAAACTAAAACTTTTGAAATAGGAAAAGAGCCTTTAATCACATTCTTTACCATGTGCAATCATAAAATAGTCTAATATCTTCATTTTTTCCACAGACGTAGCTATTACCCTCGAAAACTAAAACTTTTGAAATAGGAAAAGAGCCTTTAATCACATTCTTTACCATTGCAATCATAAAATAGTCTAATATCTTCATTTTTTCCACAGACGTAGCTATTACCCCGAAAACTAAAACTTTTGAAATAGGAAAAGAGCCTTTAATCACATTCTTTACCATGTGCAATCATAAAATAGTCTAATATCTTCATTTTTTCCACAGACGTAGCTATTACCCCGAAAACTAAAACTTTTGAAATAGGAAAAGAGCCTTTAATCACATTCTTTACCATGTGCAATCATAAAATAGTCTAATATCTTCATTTTTTCCACAGACGTAGCTATTACCCTCGAAAACTAAAACTTTTGAAATAGGAAAAGAGCCTTTAATCACATTCTTTACCATTGCAATCATAAAATAGTCTAATATCTTCATTTTTTCCACAGACGTAGCTATTACCCCGAAAACTAAAACTTTTGAAATAGGAAAAGAGCCTTTAATCACATTCTTTACCATGTGCAATCATAAAATAGTCTAATATCTTCATTTTTTCCACAGACGTAGCTATTACCCTCGAAAACTAAAACTTTTGAAATAGGAAAAGAGCCTTTAATCACATTCTTTACCATGTGCAATCATAAAATAGTCTAATATCTTCATTTTTTCCACAGACGTAGCTATTACCCTCGAAAACTAAAACTTTTGAAATAGGAAAAGAGCCTTTAATCACATTCTTTACCATTGCAATCATAAAATAGTCTAATATCTTCATTTTTTCCACAGACGTAGCTATTACCCTCGAAAACTAAAACTTTTGAAATAGGAAAAGAGCCTTTAATCACATTCTTTACCATGTGCAATCATAAAATAGTCTAATATCTTCATTTTTTCCACAGACGTAGCTATTACCCCGAAAACTAAAACTTTTGAAATAGGAAAAGAGCCTTTAATCACATTCTTTACCATGTGCAATCATAAAATAGTCTAATATCTTCATTTTTTCCACAGACGTAGCTATTACCCCGAAAACTAAAACTTTTGAAATAGGAAAAGAGCCTTTAATCACATTCTTTACCATTGCAATCATAAAATAGTCTAATATCTTCATTTTTTCCACAGACGTAGCTATTACCCTCGAAAACTAAAACTTTTGAAATAGGAAAAGAGCCTTTAATCACATTCTTTACCATGTGCAATCATAAAATAGTCTAATATCTTCATTTTTTCCACAGACGTAGCTATTACCCCCAAAACTAAAACTTTTGAAATAGGAAAAGAGCCTTTAATCACATTCTTTACCATGTGCAATCATAAAATAGTCTAATATCTTCATTTTTTCCACAGACGTAGCTATTACCCCGAAAACTAAAACTTTTGAAATAGGAAAAGAGCCTTTAATCACATTCTTTACCATGTGCAATCATAAAATAGTCTAATATCTTCATTTTTTCCACAGACGTAGCTATTACCCTCGAAAACTAAAACTTTTGAAATAGGAAAAGAGCCTTTAATCACATTCTTTACCATGTGCAATCATAAAATAGTCTAATATCTTCATTTTTTCCACAGACGTAGCTATTACCCTCGAAAACTAAAACTTTTGAAATAGGAAAAGAGCCTTTAATCACATTCTTTACCATGTGCAATCATAAAATAGTCTAATATCTTCATTTTTTCCACAGACGTAGCTATTACCCCCAAAACTAAAACTTTTGAAATAGGAAAAGAGCCTTTAATCACATTCTTTACCATGTGCAATCATAAAATAGTCTAATATCTTCATTTTTTCCACAGACGTAGCTATTACCCCGAAAACTAAAACTTTTGAAATAGGAAAAGAGCCTTTAATCACATTCTTTACCATGTGCAATCATAAAATAGTCTAATATCTTCATTTTTTCCACAGACGTAGCTATTACCCTCGAAAACTAAAACTTTTGAAATAGGAAAAGAGCCTTTAATCACATTCTTTACCATGTGCAATCATAAAATAGTCTAATATCTTCATTTTTTCCACAGACGTAGCTATTACCCTCGAAAACTAAAACTTTTGAAATAGGAAAAGAGCCTTTAATCACATTCTTTACCATGTGCAATCATAAAATAGTCTAATATCTTCATTTTTTCCACAGACGTAGCTATTACCCCGAAAACTAAAACTTTTGAAATAGGAAAAGAGCCTTTAATCACATTCTTTACCATGTGCAATCATAAAATAGTCTAATATCTTCATTTTTTCCACAGACGTAGCTATTACCCTCGAAAACTAAAACTTTTGAAATAGGAAAAGAGCCTTTAATCACATTCTTTACCATGTGCAATCATAAAATAGTCTAATATCTTCATTTTTTCCACAGACGTAGCTATTACCCTCGAAAACTAAAACTTTTGAAATAGGAAAAGAGCCTTTAATCACATTCTTTACCATGTGCAATCATAAAATAGTCTAATATCTTCATTTTTTCCACAGACGTAGCTATTACCCCGAAAACTAAAACTTTTGAAATAGGAAAAGAGCCTTTAATCACATTCTTTACCATGTGCAATCATAAAATAGTCTAATATCTTCATTTTTTCCACAGACGTAGCTATTACCCTCGAAAACTAAAACTTTTGAAATAGGAAAAGAGCCTTTAATCACATTCTTTACCATGTGCAATCATAAAATAGTCTAATATCTTCATTTTTTCCACAGACGTAGCTATTACCCTCGAAAACTAAAACTTTTGAAATAGGAAAAGAGCCTTTAATCACATTCTTTACCATGTGCAATCATAAAATAGTCTAATATCTTCATTTTTTCCACAGACGTAGCTATTACCCTCGAAAACTAAAACTTTTGAAATAGGAAAAGAGCCTTTAATCACATTCTTTACCATGTGCAATCATAAAATAGTCTAATATCTTCATTTTTTCCACAGACGTAGCTATTACCCCGAAAACTAAAACTTTTGAAATAGGAAAAGAGCCTTTAATCACATTCTTTACCATGTGCAATCATAAAATAGTCTAATATCTTCATTTTTTCCACAGACGTAGCTATTACCCTCGAAAACTAAAACTTTTGAAATAGGAAAAGAGCCTTTAATCACATTCTTTACCATGTGCAATCATAAAATAGTCTAATATCTTCATTTTTTCCACAGACGTAGCTATTACCCTCGAAAACTAAAACTTTTGAAATAGGAAAAGAGCCTTTAATCACATTCTTTACCATGTGCAATCATAAAATAGTCTAATATCTTCATTTTTTCCACAGACGTAGCTATTACCCCGAAAACTAAAACTTTTGAAATAGGAAAAGAGCCTTTAATCACATTCTTTACCATGTGCAATCATAAAATAGTCTAATATCTTCATTTTTTCCACAGATAGCTATTACCCTCGAAAACTAAAACTTTTGAAATAGGAAAAGAGCCTTTAATCACATTCTTTACCATGTGCAATCATAAAATAGTCTAATATCTTCATTTTTTCCACAGACGTAGCTATTACCCTCGAAAACTAAAACTTTTGAAATAGGAAAAGAGCCTTTAATCACATTCTTTACCATGTGCAATCATAAAATAGTCTAATATCTTCATTTTTTCCACAGACGTAGCTATTACCCCGAAAACTAAAACTTTTGAAATAGGAAAAGAGCCTTTAATCACATTCTTTACCATGTGCAATCATAAAATAGTCTAATATCTTCATTTTTTCCACAGACGTAGCTATTACCCCGAAAACTAAAACTTTTAAAATAGGAAAAGAGCCTTTAATCACATTCTTTACCATTTGCAATCATAAAATAGTCTAATATCTTCATTTTTTCCACAGAAGTAGCTATTACCCTCGAAAACTAAAACTTTTGAAATAGGAAAAGAGCCTTTAATCACATTCTTTACCATGTGCAATCATAAAATAGTCTAATATCTTCATTTTTTCCACAGACGTAGCTATTACCCTCGAAAACTAAAACTTTTGAAATAGGAAAAGAGCCTTTAATCACATTCTTTACCATGTGCAATCATAAAATAGTCTAATATCTTCATTTTTTCCACAGACGTAGCTATTACCCCGAAAACTAAAACTTTTGAAATAGGAAAAGAGCCTTTAATCACATTCTTTACCATGTGCAATCATAAAATAGTCTAATATCTTCATTTTTTCCACAGACGTAGCTATTACCCTCGAAAACTAAAACTTTTGAAATAGGAAAAGAGCCTTTAATCACATTCTTTACCATGTGCAATCATAAAATAGTCTAATATCTTCATTTTTTCCACAGACGTAGCTATTACCCTCGAAAACTAAAACTTTTGAAATAGGAAAAGAGCCTTTAATCACATTCTTTACCATGTGCAATCATAAAATAGTCTAATATCTTCATTTTTTCCACAGACGTAGCTATTACCCCGAAAACTAAAACTTTTGAAATAGGAAAAGAGCCTTTAATCACATTCTTTACCATGTGCAATCATAAAATAGTCTAATATCTTCATTTTTTCCACAGACGTAGCTATTACCCTCGAAAACTAAAACTTTTGAAATAGGAAAAGAGCCTTTAATCACATTCTTTACCATGTGCAATCATAAAATAGTCTAATATCTTCATTTTTTCCACAGACGTAGCTATTACCCTCGAAAACTAAAACTTTTGAAATAGGAAAAGAGCCTTTAATCACATTCTTTACCATGTGCAATCATAAAATAGTCTAATATCTTCATTTTTTCCACAGACGTAGCTATTACCCTCGAAAACTAAAACTTTTGAAATAGGAAAAGAGCCTTTAATCACATTCTTTACCATGTGCAATCATAAAATAGTCTAATATCTTCATTTTTTCCACAGACGTAGCTATTACCCTCGAAAACTAAAACTTTTGAAATAGGAAAAGAGCCTTTAATCACATTCTTTACCATGTGCAATCATAAAATAGTCTAATATCTTCATTTTTTCCACAGACGTAGCTATTACCCCGAAAACTAAAACTTTTGAAATAGGAAAAGAGCCTTTAATCACATTCTTTACCATGTGCAATCATAAAATAGTCTAATATCTTCATTTTTTCCACAGACGTAGCTATTACCCTCGAAAACTAAAACTTTTGAAATAGGAAAAGAGCCTTTAATCACATTCTTTACCATTGCAATCATAAAATAGTCTAATATCTTCATTTTTTCCACAGACGTAGCTATTACCCTCGAAAACTAAAACTTTTGAAATAGGAAAAGAGCCTTTAATCACATTCTTTACCATGTGCAATCATAAAATAGTCTAATATCTTCATTTTTTCCACAGACGTAGCTATTACCCTCGAAAACTAAAACTTTTGAAATAGGAAAAGAGCCTTTAATCACATTCTTTACCATGTGCAATCATAAAATAGTCTAATATCTTCATTTTTTCCACAGACGTAGCTATTACCCTCGAAAACTAAAACTTTTGAAATAGGAAAAGAGCCTTTAATCACATTCTTTACCATGTGCAATCATAAAATAGTCTAATATCTTCATTTTTTCCACAGACGTAGCTATTACCCTCGAAAACTAAAACTTTTGAAATAGGAAAAGAGCCTTTAATCACATTCTTTACCATGTGCAATCATAAAATAGTCTAATATCTTCATTTTTTCCACAGACGTAGCTATTACCCTCGAAAACTAAAACTTTTGAAATAGGAAAAGAGCCTTTAATCACATTCTTTACCATGTGCAATCATAAAATAGTCTAATATCTTCATTTTTTCCACAGACGTAGCTATTACCCCGAAAACTAAAACTTTTGAAATAGGAAAAGAGCCTTTAATCACATTCTTTACCATGTGCAATCATAAAATAGTCTAATATCTTCATTTTTTCCACAGACGTAGCTATTACCCTCGAAAACTAAAACTTTTGAAATAGGAAAAGAGCCTTTAATCACATTCTTTACCATGTGCAATCATAAAATAGTCTAATATCTTCATTTTTTCCAGACGTAGCTATTACCCTCGAAAACTAAAACTTTTGAAATAGGAAAAGAGCCTTTAATCACATTCTTTACCATGTGCAATCATAAAATAGTCTAATATCTTCATTTTTTCCACAGACGTAGCTATTACCCCGAAAACTAAACTTTTGAAATAGGAAAAGAGCCTTTAATCACATTCTTTACCATGTGCAATCATAAAATAGTCTAATATCTTCATTTTTTCCACAGACATAGCTATTACCCTCGAAAACTAAAACTTTTGAAATAGGAAAAGAGCCTTTAATCACATTCTTTACCATGTGCAATCATAAAATAGTCTAATATCTTCATTTTTTCCAAACATAGCTATTACCCTCGAAAACTAAAACTTTTGAAATAGGAAAAGAGCCTTTAATCACATTCTTTACCATTGCAATCATAAAATAGTCTAATATCTTCATTTTTTCCACAGACGTAGCTATTACTCGAAAACTAAAACTTTTGAAATAGGAAAAGAGCCTTTAATCACATTCTTTACCATGTGCAATCATAAAATAGTCTAATATCTTCATTTTTTCCACAGACGTAGCTATTACCCTCGAAAACTAAAACTTTTGAAATAGGAAAAGAGCCTTTAATCACATTCTTTACCATGCAATCATAAAATAGTCTAATATCTTCATTTTTTCCACAGACGTAGCTATTACCCTCGAAAACTAAAACTTTTGAAATAGGAAAAGAGCCTTTAATCACATTCTTTACCATGTGCAATCATAAAATAGTCTAATATCTTCATTTTTTCCACAGACGTAGCTATTACCCGAAAACTAAAACTTTTGAAATAGGAAAAGAGCCTTTAATCACATTCTTTACCATGTGCAATCATAAAATAGTCTAATATCTTCATTTTTTCCACAGACGTAGCTATTACCCCGAAAACTAAAACTTTTGAAATAGGAAAAGAGCCTTTAATCACATTCTTTACCATGTGCAATCATAAAATAGTCTAATATCTTCATTTTTTCCACAGACATAGCTATTACCCTCGAAAACTAAAACTTTTGAAATAGGAAAAGAGCCTTTAATCACATTCTTTACCATGTGCAATCATAAAATAGTCTAATATCTTCATTTTTTCCACAGACGTAGCTATTACCCTCGAAAACTAAAACTTTTGAAATAGGAAAAGAGCCTTTAATCACATTCTTTACCATTGCAATCATAAAATAGTCTAATATCTTCATTTTTTCCACAGACGTAGCTATTACCCTCGAAAACTAAAACTTTTGAAATAGGAAAAGAGCCTTTAATCACATTCTTTACCATGTGCAATCATAAAATAGTCTAATATCTTCATTTTTTCCACAGACGTAGCTATTACCCTCGAAAACTAAAACTTTTGAAATAGGAAAAGAGCCTTTAATCACATTCTTTACCATGTGCAATCATAAAATAGTCTAATATCTTCATTTTTTCCACAGACGTAGCTATTACCCTCGAAAACTAAAACTTTTGAAATAGGAAAAGAGCCTTTAATCACATTCTTTACCATGTGCAATCATAAAATAGTCTAATATCTTCATTTTTTCCACAGACGTAGCTATTACCCCCGAAAACTAAAACTTTTGAAATAGGAAAAGAGCCTTTAATCACATTCTTTACCATGTGCAATCATAAAATAGTCTAATATCTTCATTTTTTCCACAGACATAGCTATTACCCTCGAAAACTAAAACTTTTGAAATAGGAAAAGAGCCTTTAATCACATTCTTTACCATGTGCAATCATAAAATAGTCTAATATCTTCATTTTTTCCACAGACATAGCTATTACCCTCGAAAACTAAAACTTTTGAAATAGGAAAAGAGCCTTTAATCACATTCTTTACCATGTGCAATCATAAAATAGTCTAATATCTTCATTTTTTCCACAGACGTAGCTATTACCCTCGAAAACTAAAACTTTTGAAATAGGAAAAGAGCCTTTAATCACATTCTTTACCATGTGCAATCATAAAATAGTCTAATATCTTCATTTTTTCCACAGACATAGCTATTACCCTCGAAAACTAAAACTTTTGAAATAGGAAAAGAGCCTTTAATCACATTCTTTACCATGTGCAATCATAAAATAGTCTAATATCTTCATTTTTTCCACAGACGTAGCTATTACCCCGAAAACTAAAACTTTTGAAATAGGAAAAGAGCCTTTAATCACATTCTTTACCATGTGCAATCATAAAATAGTCTAATATCTTCATTTTTTCCACAGACGTAGCTATTACCCTCGAAAACTAAAACTTTTGAAATAGGAAAAGAGCCTTTAATCACATTCTTTACCATGTGCAATCATAAAATAGTCTAATATCTTCATTTTTTCCACAGACATAGCTATTACCCTCGAAAACTAAAACTTTTGAAATAGGAAAAGAGCCTTTAATCACATTCTTTACCATTGCAATCATAAAATAGTCTAATATCTTCATTTTTTCCACAGACATAGCTATTACCCCGAAAACTAAAACTTTTGAAATAGGAAAAGAGCCTTTAATCACATTCTTTACCATGTGCAATCATAAAATAGTCTAATATCTTCATTTTTTCCACAGACGTAGCTATTACCCCGAAAACTAAAACTTTTGAAATAGGAAAAGAGCCTTTAATCACATTCTTTACCATTGCAATCATAAAATAGTCTAATATCTTCATTTTTTCCACGAAGTAGCTATTACCCTCAAAACTAAAACTTTTGAAATAGGAAAAGAGCCTTTAATCACATTCTTTACCATTGCAATCATAAAATAGTCTAATATCTTCATTTTTTCCACAAACATAGCTATTACCCTCGAAAACTAAAACTTTTGAAATAGGAAAAGAGCCTTTAATCACATTCTTTACCATTGCAATCATAAAATAGTCTAATATCTTCATTTTTTCCACAGACGTAGCTATTACCCTCGAAAACTAAAACTTTTGAAATAGGAAAAGAGCCTTTAATCACATTCTTTACCATATGCAATCATAAAATAGTCTAATATCTTCATTTTTTCCACGAAGTAGCTATTACCCTCGAAAACTAAAACTTTTGAAATAGGAAAAGAGCCTTTAATCACATTCTTTACCATTCAATCATAAAATAGTCTAATATCTTCATTTTTTCCACAGACATAGCTATTACCCTCGAAAACTAAAACTTTTGAAATAGGAAAAGAGCCTTTAATCACATTCTTTACCATGTGCAATCATAAAATAGTCTAATATCTTCATTTTTTCCACGACGTAGCTATTACCCTCGAAAACTAAAACTTTTGAAATAGGAAAAGAGCCTTTAATCACATTCTTTACCATGTGCAATCATAAAATAGTCTAATATCTTCATTTTTTCCACAGACGTAGCTATTACCCCCGAAAACTAAAACTTTTGAAATAGGAAAAGAGCCTTTAATCACATTCTTTACCATGTGCAATCATAAAATAGTCTAATATCTTCATTTTTTCCACAGACATAGCTATTACCCTCGAAAACTAAAACTTTTGAAATAGGAAAAGAGCCTTTAATCACATTCTTTACCATTGCAATCATAAAATAGTCTAATATCTTCATTTTTTCCACAGACATAGCTATTACCCCCGAAAACTAAAACTTTTGAAATAAGAAAAGAGCCTTTAATCACATTCTTTACCATGTGCAATCATAAAATAGTCTAATATCTTCATTTTTTCCACAGACGTAGCTATTACCCCCAAAACTAAGACTTTTGAAATAGGAAAAGAGCCTTTAATCACATTCTTTACCATTGCAATCATAAAATAGTCTAATATCTTCATTTTTTCCACGACAGTAGCTATTACCCTCGAAAACTAAAACTTTTGAAATAGGAAAAGAGCCTTTAATCACATTCTTTACCATTTGCAATCATAAAATAGTCTAATATCTTCATTTTTTCCACAACGTAGCTATTACCCTCGAAAACTAAAACTTTTGAAATAGGAAAAGAGCCTTTAATCACATTCTTTACCATTTGCAATCATAAAATAGTCTAATATCTTCATTTTTTCCACAGACGTAGCTATTACCCTCGAAAACTAAAACTTTTGAAATAGGAAAAGAGCCTTTAATCACATTCTTTACCATTGCAATCATAAAATAGTCTAATATCTTCATTTTTTCCACGAAGTAGCTATTACCCTCGAAAACTAAAACTTTTGAAATAGGAAAAGAGCCTTTAATCACATTCTTTACCATTGCAATCATAAAATAGTCTAATATCTTCATTTTTTCCACAGACATAGCTATTACCCTCGAAAACTAAAACTTTTGAAATAGGAAAAGAGCCTTTAATCACATTCTTTACCATTGCAATCATAAAATAGTCTAATATCTTCATTTTTTCCACAGACATAGCTATTACCCCGAAAACTAAAACTTTTGAAATAGGAAAAGAGCCTTTAATCACATTCTTTACCATGTGCAATCATAAAATAGTCTAATATCTTCATTTTTTCCACGACGTAGCTATTACCCCGAAAACTAAAACTTTTGAAATAGGAAAAGAGCCTTTAATCACATTCTTTACCATTGCAATCATAAAATAGTCTAATATCTTCATTTTTTCCACGACGTAGCTATTACCCTCGAAAACTAAAACTTTTGAAATAGGAAAAGAGCCTTTAATCACATTCTTTACCATGTGCAATCATAAAATAGTCTAATATCTTCATTTTTTCCACAGACGTAGCTATTACCCTCGAAAACTAAAACTTTTGAAATAGGAAAAGAGCCTTTAATCACATTCTTTACCATTGCAATCATAAAATAATCTAATATCTTCATTTTTTCCACAGACGTAGCTATTACCCCCGAAAACTAAAACTTTTGAAATAGGAAAAGAGCCTTTAATCACATTCTTTACCATGTGCAATCATAAAATAGTCTAATATCTTCATTTTTTCCACAGACGTAGCTATTACCCCCAAAACTAAACTTTTGAAATAGGAAAAGAGCCTTTAATCACATTCTTTACCATATGCAATCATAAAATAGTCTAATATCTTCATTTTTTCCACAGACATAGCTATTACCCTCGAAAACTAAAATTTTGAAATAGGAAAAGAGCCTTTAATCACATTCTTTACCATGTGCAATCATAAAATAGTCTAATATCTTCATTTTTTCCGAAGACATAGCTATTACCCTAGAAAACTAAAACTTTTGAAATAGGAAAAGAGCCTTTAATCACATTCTTTACCATATGCAATCATAAAATAGTCTAATATCTTCATTTTTTCCACAGACATAGCTATTACCTCGAAAACTAAAACTTTTGAAATAGGAAAAGAGCCTTTAATCACATTCTTTACCATGTGCAATCATAAAATAGTCTAATATCTTCATTTTTTCCACGGACGTAGCTATTACCCTCGAAAACTAAAACTTTTGAAATAGGAAAAGAGCCTTTAATCATATTCTTTACCATGTGCAATCATAAAATAATCTAATATCTTCATTTTTTCCACAGACGTAGCTATTACCCCCGAAAACTAAAACTTTTGAAATAGGAAAAGAGCCTTTAATCACATTCTTTACCATGTGCAATCATAAAATAGTCTAATATCTTCATTTTTTCCACAGACATAGCTATTACCCTCGAAAACTAAAACTTTTGAAATAGGAAAAGAGCCTTTAATCACATTCTTTACCATTTTCAATCATAAAATAGTCTAATATCTTCATTTTTTCCACAGACGTAGCTATTACCCCCAAAAACTAAGACTTTTGAAATAGGAAAAGAGCCTTTAATCACATTCTTTACCATATGCAATCATAAAATAGTCTAATATCTTCATTTTTAACACAGACATAGCTATTACCCTCGAAAACTAAAACTTTTGAAATAGGAAAAGAGCCTTTAATCACATTCTTTACTATTTGCAATCATAAAATAGTCTAATATCTTCATTTTTTCCACAGACGTAGCTATTACCCTCGAAAACTAAAACTTTTGAAATAGGAAAAGAGCCTTTAATCACATTCTTTACCATTTGCAATCATAAAATAGTCTAATATCTTCATTTTTTCCACAGACGTAGCTATTACCCCGAAAACTAAAACTTTTGAAATAGGAAAAGAGCCTTTAATCACATTCTTTACCATTGCAATCATAAAATAGTCTAATATCTTCATTTTTTCCACAGAAGTAGCTATTACCCTCGAAAACTAAAACTTTTGAAATAGGAAAAGAGCCTTTAATCACATTCTTTACCCTATGCAATCATAAAATAGTCTAATATCTTCATTTTTTCCACAACATAGCTATTACCCTCGAAAACTAAAACTTTTGAAATAGGAAAAGAGCCTTTAATCATATTCTTTACCATTGCAATCATAAAATAGTCTAATATCTTCATTTTTTCCACAGACGTAGCTATTACCCCCGAAAACTAAAACTTTTGAAATAGGAAAAGAGCCTTTAATCACATTCTTTACCATGTGCAATCATAAAATAGTCTAATATCTTCATATTTTCCACAGACATAGCTATTACCCTCGAAAACTAAAACTTTTGAAATAGGAAAAGAGCCTTTAATCACATTCTTTACCATTTGCAATCATAAAATAATCTAATATCTTCATTTTTTCCACAGACATAGCTATTACCCCCGAAAACTAAGACTTTTGAAATAGGAAAAGAGCCTTTAATCACATTCTTTACCATGTGCAATCATAAAATAGTCTAATATCTTCATTTTTTCCACAGACGTAGCTATTACCCCCAAAAACTAAGACTTTTGAAATAGGAAAAGAGCCTTTAATCACATTCTTTACCATTTGCAATCATAAAATAGTCTAATATCTTCATTTTTTCCACGGAAGTAGCTATTACCCTCAAAAACTAAAACTTTTGAAATAGGAAAAGAGCCTTTAATCACATTCTTTATCATTTGCAATCATAAAATAGACTAATATCTTAATTTTTTCCACAAACATAGCTATTAACCCCGAAAACTAAAACTTTTGAAATAGGAAAAGAGCCTTTAATCATATTCTTTACCATTTGCAATCATAAAATAGTCTAATATCTTCATTTTTTCCACAGAAGTAGCTATTACCCTCGAAAACTAAAACTTTTGAAATAGGAAAAGAGCCTTTAATCACATTCTTTACCATATGCAATCATAAAATAGACTAATATCTTCATTTTTTCCACGGAAGTAGCTATTACCCTCGAAAACTAAAACTTTTGAAATAGGAAAAGAACCTTTAATCACATTCTTTACCAGATTCAATCATAAAATAGTCTAATATCTTCATTTTTAACACAGACATAGCTATTAACCTCGAAAACTAAAACTTTTGAAATAGGAAAAGAGCATTTAATCACATTCTTTACCATGTGCAATCATAAAATAGTCTAATATCTTCATTTTTTCCACGGACGTAGCTATTACCCTCGAAAACTAAAACTCTTGAAATAGGAAAAGAGCCTTTAATCATATTCTTTACCATGTGCAATCATAAAATAATCTAATATCGTCCTTTTTTCCACAGACGTAGCTATTACCCCCGAAAACTAAAACTTTTGAAATAGGAAAAGAGCCTTTAATCACATTCTTTACCATGTGCAATCATAAAATAATCTAATATCTTCATTTTTTCCACAGACATAGCTATTACCCTCGAAAACTAAAACTTTTGAAATAGGAAAAGAGCCTTTAATCACATTCTTTACCATTTGCAATCATAAAATAATCTAATATCTTCATTTTTTCCACAGACATAGCTATTACCCCCGAAAACTAAGACTTTTGAAATAGGAAAAGAGCCTTTAATCACATTGTTTACCATGTGCAATCATAAAATAGTCTAATATCTTTTTTTCCACAGACGTAGCTATTACCCCGAAAACTAAGACTTTTGAAATAGGAAAAGAGCCTTTAATCACATTCTTTACCATTGCAATCATAAAATAGTCTAATATCTTCATTTTTTCCACAAACGTAGCTATTACCCCAAAAACTAAAACTTTTGAAATAGGAAAAGAGCCTTTAATCACATTCTTTACCATTTGCAATCATAAAATAGTCTAATATCTTCATTTTTTCCACAGAAGTAGCTATTACCCCGAAAACTAAAACTTTTGAAATAGGAAAAGAGCCTTTAATCACATTCTTTACCATTTGCAATCATAAAATAGTCTAATATCTTCATTTTTTCTATAGAAGTAGCTATTAACCCCGAAAAATAAAACTTTTGAAATAGGAAAAGAGCCTTTAATCATATTCTTTACCATTGCAATCATAAAATAGTCTAATATCTTCATTTTTTCCACAGAAGTAGCTATTACCCTCGAAAACTAAAACTTTTGAAATAGGAAAAGAGCCTTTAATCACATTCTTTACCATTGCAATCATAAAATAGACTAATATCTTCATTTTTTCCACAGAAGTAGCTATTACCCCGAAAACTAAAACTTTTGAAATAGGAAAAGAGCCTTTAATCACATTCTTTACCATTGCAATCATAAAATAGTCTAATATCTTCATTTTTTCCACAGACATAGCTATTACCCTCAAAACTAAAACTTTTGAAATAGGAAAAGAGCCTTTAATCACATTCTTTACCATTGCAATCATAAAATAGTAATATCTTCATTTTTTCCACGGAAGTAGCTATTACCCCGAAAACTAAAACTTTTGAAATAGGAAAAGAGCCTTTAATCACATTCTTTACCATTTGCAATCATAAAATAGTCTAATATCTTCATTTTTTCCACGAAGTAGCTATTACCCTCGAAAACTAAAACTTTTGAAATAGGAAAAGAGCCTTTAATCACATTCTTTACCATTTGCAATCATAAAATAGTCTAATATCTTCATTTTTTCCACGGACGTAGCTATTACCCTCGAAAACTAAAACTTTTGAAATAGGAAAAGAGCCTTTAATCACATTCTTTACCACTTGCAATCATAAAATAATCTAATATCTTCATTTTTTCCACAGACGTAGCTATTACCCCCGAAAACTAAGACTTTTGAAATAGGAAAAGAGCCTTTAATCACATTCTTTACCATGTGCAATCATAAAATAGTCTAATATCTTCATTTTTTCCACAGACGTAGCTATTACCCCCAAAAACTAAGACTTTTGAAATAGGAAAAGAGCCTTTAATCACATTCTTTACCATATGCAATCATAAAATAGTCTAATATCTTCATTTTTTCCACAGACATAGCTATTACCCTCGAAAACTAAAACTTTTGAAATAGGAAAAGAGCCTTTAATCACATTCTTTACCATGTGCAATCATAAAATAGTCTAATATCTTCATTTTTTCCACAGACGTAGCTATTACCCTCGAAAACTAAAACTTTTGAAATAGGAAAAGAGCCTTTAATCACATTCTTTACCACTTGCAATCATAAAATAGTCTAATATCTTCATTTTTTCCACAGACGTATAGCTATTACCTCGAAAACTAAAACTTTTGAAATAGGAAAAGAGCCTTTAATCACATTCTTTACCATGTGCAATCATAAAATAGTCTAATATCTTCATTTTTTCCACGACGTAGCTATTACCCTCGAAAACTAAAACTTTTGAAATAGGAAAAGAGCCTTTAATCATATTCTTTACCATGTGCAATCATAAAATAATCTAATATCTTCATTTTTTCCACAGACGTAGCTATTACCCCCGAAAACTAAAACTTTTGAAATAGGAAAAGAGCCTTTAATCACATTCTTTACCATGTGCAATCATAAAATAGTCTAATATCTTCATTTTTTCCACAGACATAGCTATTACCCTCGAAAACTAAAACTTTTGAAATAGGAAAAGAGCCTTTAATCACATTCTTTACCATTTTCAATCATAAAATAGTCTAATATCTTCATTTTTTCCACAGACATAGCTATTACCCCGAAAACTAAAACTTTTGAAATAGGAAAAGAGCCTTTAATCACATTCTTTACCATGTGCAATCATAAAATAGTCTAATATCTTCATTTTTAACACAGACATAGCTATTACCCTCGAAAACTAAAACTTTTGAAATAGGAAAAGAGCCTTTAATCACATTCTTTACTATTGCAATCATAAAATAGTCTAATATCTTCATTTTTTCCACAGACGTAGCTATTACCCTCGAAAACTAAAACTTTTGAAATAGGAAAAGAGCCTTTAATCACATTCTTTACCATTTGCAATCATAAAATAGCTAATATCTTCATTTTTTCCACAACATAGCTATTACCCTCGAAAACTAAAACTTTTGAAATAGGAAAAGAGCCTTTAATCATATTCTTTACCATTTGCAATCATAAAATAGTCTAATATCTTCATTTTTTCCACAGACGTAGCTATTACCCTCGAAAACTAAAACTTTTGAAATAGGAAAAGAGCCTTTAATCACATTCTTTACCATATGCAATCATAAAATAGTCTAATATCTTCATTTTTTCCACAGACAGTAGCTATTACCCTCGAAAACTAAAACTTTTGAAATAGGAAAAGAGCCTTTAATCACATTCTTTACCATTTGCAATCATAAAATAGTCTAATATCTTCATTTTTTCCACAAACGTAGCTATTAGCCCCCAAAACTAAAACTTTTGAAATAGGAAAAGAGCCTTTAATCACATTCTTTACCATTGCAATCATAAAATAGTCTAATATCTTCATTTTTCCCACAGACGTAGCTATTACCCCCGAAAACTAAGACTTTTGAAATAGGAAAAGAGCCTTTAATCACATTGTTATCCATGTGCAATCATAAAATAATCTAATATCTTCATTTTTTCCACAGAAGTAGCTATAACCCCCGAAAACTAAGACTTTTGAAATAGGAAAAGAGCCTTTAATCACATTCTTTACCCTATGCAATCATAAAATATTCTAATATCTTAATTTTTTCTACAAACATAGCTATTACCCTCAAAAACTAAAACTTTTGAAATAGGAAAAGAGCCTTTAATCACATTCTTTACCATTAGCAATCATAAAATAGTCTAATATCTTCATTTTTTCCACAGAAGTAGCTATTACCCCCGAAAACTAAAACTTTTGAAATAGGAAAAGAGCCTTTAATCACATTCTTTACCATGTGCAATCATAAAATAGTCTAATATCTTCATATTTTTCCACAGACATAGCTATTACCCTCGAAAACTAAAACTTTTGAAATAGGAAAAGAGCCTTTAATCACATTCTTTACCATTTGCAATCATAAAATAGTCTAATATCTTCATTTTTTCCACAGACATAGCTATTACCCTCGAAAACTAAAACTTTTGAAATAGGAAAAGAGCCTTTAATCACATTCTTTACCATATGCAATCATAAAATAGTCTAATATCTTCATTTTTTCCACAGACGTAGCTATTACCCCCAAAAACTAAGACTTTTGAAATAGGAAAAGAGCCTTTAATCACATTCTTTACCATTTGCAATCATAAAATAGTCTAATATCTTCATTTTTTCCACGGAAGTAGCTATTACCCTCGAAAACTAAAACTTTTGAAATAGGAAAAGAGCCTTTAATCACATTCTTTACATTTGCAATCATAAAATAGACTAATATCTTCATTTTTTCCACAGAACGTAGCTATTAACCCCGAAAACTAAAACTTTTGAAATAGGAAAAGAGCCTTTAATCATATTCTTTACCATTGCAATCATAAAATAGTCTAATATCTTCATTTTTTCCACAGAAGTAGCTATTACCCTCGAAAACTAAAACTTTTGAAATAGGAAAAGAGCCTTTAATCACATTCTTTACCATTGCAATCATAAAATAATCTAATATCTTCATTTTTTCCACAGAAGTAGCTATTACCCCGAAAACTAAGACTTTTGAAATAGGAAAAGAGCCTTTAATCACATTCTTTACCATGATGCAATCATAAAATAGTCTAATATCTTCATTTTTTCACAGACATAGCTATTAACCTCGAAAACTAAAACTTTTGAAATAGGAAAAGAGCCTTTAATCACATTCTTTACCATGTGCAATCATAAAATAGTCTAATATCTTATTTTTTCCACACGTAGCTATTACCCTCGAAAACTAAAACTTTTGAAATAGGAAAAGAGCCTTTAATCACATTCTTTACCATATGCAATCATAAAATAGACTAATATCTTCATTTTTTCCACAGACGTAGCTATTACCCCCGAAAACTAAAACTTTTGAAATAGGAAAAGAGCCTTTAATCACATTCTTTACCATTTGCAATCATAAAATAGTCTAATATCTTCATTTTTTCCACAGACATAGCTATTACCCTCGAAAACTAAAACTTTTGAAATAGGAAAAGAGCCTTTAATCACATTCTTTACCATGTGCAATCATAAAATAGTCTAATATCTTCATTTTTTCCACGACGTAGCTATTAACCCTCGAAAACTAAAACTTTTGAAATAGGAAAAGAGCCTTTAATCATATTCTTTACCATGTGCAATCATAAAATAGTCTAATATCTTCATTTTTTCCACAGACGTAGCTATTACCCTCGAAAACTAAAACTTTTGAAATAGGAAAAGAGCCTTTAATCACATTCTTTACCATGTGCAATCATAAAATAGTCTAATATCTTCATTTTTTCCACAGACGTAGCTATTACCCCGAAAACTAAGACTTTTGAAATAGGAAAAGAGCCTTTAATCACATTCTTTACCATTGCAATCATAAAATAGTCTAATATCTTCATTTTTTCCAGGAAGTAGCTATTACCCTCAAAACTAAAACTTTTGAAATAGGAAAAGAGCCTTTAATCACATTCTTTACCATTTGCAATCATAAAATAGACTAATATCTTCATTTTTTCCACAGAACATAGCTATTACCCCGAAAACTAAAACTTTTGAAATAGGAAAAGAGCCTTTAATCACATTCTTTACCATTGCAATCATAAAATAGTCTAATATCTTCATTTTTTCCACAGAAGTAGCTATTACCCTCGAAAACTAAAACTTTTGAAATAGGAAAAGAGCCTTTAATCACATTCTTTACCATATGCAATCATAAAATAGACTAATATCTTCATTTTTTCCACGGAAGTAGCTATTACCCTCGAAAACTAAAACTTTTGAAATAGGAAAAGAGCCTTTAATCACATTCTTTACCACTTGCAATCATAAAATAATCTAATATCTTCATTTTTTCCACAGACATAGCTATTACCCCCAAAACTAAGACTTTTGAAATAAGAAAAGAGCCTTTAATCACATTCTTTACCATGTGCAATCATAAAATAGTCTAATATCTTCATTTTTTCCACGACGTAGCTATTACCCTCGAAAACTAAAACTTTTGAAATAGGAAAAGAGCCTTTAATCACATTCTTTACCATATGCAATCATAAAATAGTCTAATATCTTCATTTTTTCCACGACAGTAGCTATTACCCTCGAAAACTAAAACTTTTGAAATAGGAAAAGAGCCTTTAATCACATTCTTTACCATTGCAATCATAAAATAGTCTAATATCTTCATTTTTTCCACAGACGTAGCTATTACCCTCGAAAACTAAAACTTTTGAAATAGGAAAAGAGCCTTTAATCGCATTCTTTACCACTTGCAATCATAAAATAATCTAATATCTTCATTTTTCTACAGACGTAGCTATTACCCCCGAAGACTAAGACTTTTGAAATAGGAAAAGAGCCTTTAATCACATTCTTTACCATGTGCAATCATAAAATAGTCTAATATCTTCATTTTTTCCACAGACGTAGCTATTACCCTCGAAAACTAAAACTTTTGAAATAGGAAAAGAGCCTTTAATCACATTCTTTACCATATGCAATCATAAAATAGTCTAATATCTTCATTTTTTCCACAGACATAGCTATTACCCTCGAAAACTAAAATTTTGAAATAGGAAAAGAGCCTTTAATCACATTCTTTACCATGTGCAATCATAAAATAGTCTAATATCTTCATTTTTTCCAAGACATAGCTATTACCCTCGAAAACTAAAACTTTTGAAATAGGAAAAGAGCCTTTAATCACATTCTTTACCATATGCAATCATAAAATAGTCTAATATCTTCATTTTTTCACAGATATAGCTATTACCTCGAAAACTAAAACTTTTGAAATAGGAAAAGAGCCTTTAATCACATTCTTTACCATGTGCAATCATAAAATAGTCTAATATCTTCATTTTTTCCACGACGTAGCTATTACCCTCGAAAACTAAAACTTTTGAAATAGGAAAAGAGCC
>NW_027064484.1:0-26030 GCF_032884065.1 Artemia franciscana
ACGTATTTTGAAAAAATGAAGATATTAGACTATTTTATGATTGCAAATGGTAAAGAATGTGATTAAAGGCTCTTTTCCTATGTCAAAAGTTTTAGTTTTCGAGGGTAATAGCTACGTATGTTGAAAAAATGAAGATATTAGACTATTTTATGATTGCAAATGGTAAAGAATGTGATTAAAGGCTCTTTTCCTATGTCAAAAGTTTTAGTTTTCGAGGGTAATAGCTACGTTTGTTGAAAAAATGAAGATATTAGACTATTTTATGATTGCAAATGGTAAAGAATGTGATTAAAGGCTCTTTTCCTATGTCAAAAGTTTTAGTTTTCGAGGGTAATAGCTACGTATGTTGAAAAAATGAAGATATTAGACAATTTTATGATTGCAAATGGTAAAGAATGTGATTAAAGGCTCTTTTCCTATGTCAAAAGTTTTAGTTTTCGAGGGTAATAGCTACGTATGTTGAAAAAATGAAGATATTAGACTATTTTATGATTGCAAATGGTAAAGAATGTGATTAAAGGCTCTTTTCCTATGTCAAAAGTTTTAGTTTTCGAGGGTAATAGCTACGTATGTTGAAAAAATGAAGATATTAGACAATTTTATGATTGCACATGGTAAAGAATGTGATTAAAGGCTCTTTTCCTATTTCAAAAGTTTTAGTTTTCGAGGGTAATAGCTACGTATGTTGAAAAAATGAAGATATTAGACTATTTTATGATTGCAAATGGTAAAGAATGTGATTAAAGGCTCTTTTCCTATGTCAAAAGTTTTAGTTTTCGAGGGTAATAGCTACGTATGTTGAAAAAATGAAGATATTAGACTATTTTATGATTGCAAATGGTAAAGAATGTGATTAAAGGCTCTTTTCCTATGTCAAAAGTTTTAGTTTTCGAGGGTAATAGCTATGTATGTTGAAAAAATGAAGATATTAGACTATTTTATGATTGCACATGGTAAAGAATGTGATTAAAGGCTCTTTTCCTATTTCAAAAGTTTTAGTTTTCGAGGGTAATAGCTACGTATGTTGAAAAAATGAAGATATTAGACTATTTTATGATTGCACATGGTAAAGAATGTGATTAAAGGCTCTTTTCCTATGTCAAAAGTTTTAGTTTTCGAGGGTAATAGCTACGTATGTTGAAAAAATGAAGATATTAGACTATTTTATGATTGCACATGGTAAAGAATGTGATTAAAGGCTCTTTTCCTATTCAAAAGTTTTAGTTTTCGAGGGTAATAGCTACGTATGTTGAAAAAATGAAGATATTAGACTATTTTATGATTGCAAATGGTAAAGAATGTGATTAAAGGCTCTTTTCCTATGTCAAAAGTTTTAGTTTTCGAGGGTAATAGCTACGTATGTTGAAAAAATGAAGATATTAGACTATTTTATGATTGCAAATGGTAAAGAATGTGATTAAAGGCTCTTTTCCTATGTCAAAAGTTTTAGTTTTCGAGGGTAATAGCTACGTATGTTGAAAAAATGAAGATATTAGACAATTTTATGATTGCACATGGTAAAGAATGTGATTAAAGGCTCTTTTCCTATTTCAAAAGTTTTAGTTTTCGAGGGTAATAGCTACGTATGTTGAAAAAATGAAGATATTAGACTATTTTATGATTGCACATGGTAAAGAATGTGATTAAAGGCTCTTTTCCTATGTCAAAAGTTTTAGTTTTCGAGGGTAATAGCTACGTATGTTGAAAAAATGAAGATATTAGACTATTTTATGATTGCAAATGGTAAAGAATGTGATTAAAGGCTCTTTTCCTATTTCAAAAGTTTTAGTTTTCGAGGGTAATAGCAACGTATGTTGAAAAAATGAAGATATTAGACTATTTTATGATTGCAAATGGTAAAGAATGTGATTAAAGGCTCTTTTCCTATGTCAAAAGTTTTAGTTTTCGAGGGTAATAGCTACGTATGTTGAAAAAATGAAGATATTAGACTATTTTATGATTGCACATGGTAAAGAATGTGATTAAAGGCTCTTTTCCTATTTCAAAAGTTTTAGTTTTCGAGGGTAATAGCTACGTATGTTGAAAAAATGAAGATATTAGACTATTTTATGATTGCACATGGTAAAGAATGTGATTAAAGGCTCTTTTCCTATTTCAAAAGTTTTAGTTTTCGAGGGTAATAGCTATGTATGTTGAAAAAATGAAGATATTAGACTATTTTATGATTGCAAATGGTAAAGAATGTGATTAAAGGCTCTTTTCCTATTTCAAAAGTTTTAGTTTTCGAGGGTAATAGCTACGTCTGTTGAAAAAATGAAGATATTAGACTATTTTATGATTGCACATGGTAAAGAATGTGATTAAAGGCTCTTTTCCTATGTCAAAAGTTTTAGTTTTCGAGGGTAATAGCTACGTATGTTAAAAAATGAAGATATTAGACTATTTTATGATTGCAAATGGTAAAGAATGTGATTAAAGGCTCTTTTCCTATGTCAAAAGTTTTAGTTTTCGAGGGTAATAGCTACGTATGTTGAAAAAATGAAGATATTATACTATTTTATGATTGCAAATGGTAAAGAATGTGATTAAAGGCTCTTTTCCTATGTCAAAAGTTTTAGTTTTCGAGGGTAATAGCTACGTATGTTGAAAAAATGAAGATATTAGACTATTTTATGATTGCAAATGGTAAAGAATGTGATTAAAGGCTCTTTTCCTATTTCAAAAGTTTTAGTTTTCGAGGGTAATAGCTATGTCTGTGGAAAAAATGAAGATATTAGACTATTTTATGATTGCACATGGTAAAGAATGTGATTAAAGGCTCTTTTCCTATGTCAAAAGTTTTAGTTTTCGAGGGTAATAGCTACGTATGTTGAAAAAATGAAGATATTAGACTATTTTATGATTGCAAATGGTAAAGAATGTGATTAAAGGCTCTTTTCCTATTTCAAAAGTTTTAGTTTTCGAGGGTAATAGCTATGTCTGTGGAAAAAATGAAGATATTAGACTATTTTATGATTGCAAATGGTAAAGAATGTGATTAAAGGCTCTTTTCCTATGTCAAAAGTTTTAGTTTTCGAGGGTAATAGCTACGTATTTTGAAAAAATGAAGATATTAGACTATTTTATGATTGCACATGGTAAAGAATGTGATTAAAGGCTCTTTTCCTATTTCAAAAGTTTTAGTTTTCGAGGGTAATAGCTACGTATGTTGAAAAAATGAAGATATTAGACTATTTTATGATTGCACATGGTAAAGAATGTGATTAAAGGCTCTTTTCCTATGTCAAAAGTTTTAGTTTTCGAGGGTAATAGCTACGTATGTTGAAAAAATGAAGATATTAGACTATTTTATGATTGCAAATGGTAAAGAATGTGATTAAAGGCTCTTTTCCTATGTCAAAAGTTTTAGTTTTCGAGGGTAATAGCTACGTATGTTGAAAAAATGAAGATATTAGACATTTTATGATTGCACATGGTAAAGAATGTGATTAAAGGCTCTTTTCCTATGTCAAAAGTTTTAGTTTTCGAGGGTAATAGCTACGTATGTTGAAAAAATGAAGATATTAGACTATTTTATGATTGCACATGGTAAAGAATGTGATTAAAGGCTCTTTTCCTATGTCAAAAGTTTTAGTTTTCGAGGGTAATAGCTACGTATGTTGAAAAAATGAAGATATTAGACAATTTTATGATTGCACATGGTAAAGAATGTGATTAAAGGCTCTTTTCCTATTTCAAAAGTTTTAGTTTTCGAGGGTAATAGCTACGTATGTTGAAAAAATGAAGATATTAGACAATTTTATGATTGCAAATGGTAAAGAATGTGATTAAAGGCTCTTTTCCTATGTCAAAAGTTTTAGTTTTCGAGGGTAATAGCTACGTATGTTGAAAAAATGAAGATATTAGACTATTTTATGATTGCACATGGTAAAGAATGTGATTAAAGGCTCTTTTCCTATTTCAAAAGTTTTAGTTTTCGAGGGTAAAGCTACGTATGTTGAAAAAATGAAGATATTAGACAATTTTATGATTGCACATGGTAAAGAATGTGATTAAAGGCTCTTTTCCTATTTCAAAAGTTTTAGTTTTCGAGGGTAATAGCTACGTATGTTGAAAAAATGAAGATATTAGACTATTTTATGATTGCAAATGGTAAAGAATGTGATTAAAGGCTCTTTTCCTATTTCAAAAGTTTTAGTTTTCGAGGGTAATAGCTACGTATGTTGAAAAAATGAAGATATTAGACTATTTTATGATTGCACATGGTAAAGAATGTGATTAAAGGCTCTTTTCCTATGTCAAAAGTTTTAGTTTTCGAGGGTAATAGCTACGTATGTTGAAAAAATGAAGATATTAGACTATTTTATGATTGCAAATGGTAAAGAATGTGATTAAAGGCTCTTTTCCTATTTCAAAAGTTTTAGTTTTCGAGGGTAATAGCTATGTCTGTGGAAAAAATGAAGATATTAGACTATTTTATGATTGCAAATGGTAAAGAATGTGATTAAAGGCTCTTTTCCTATTTCAAAAGTTTTAGTTTTCGAGGGTAATAGCTACGTATGTTGAAAAAATGAAGATATTAGACTATTTTATGATTGCACATGGTAAAGAATGTGATTAAAGGCTCTTTTCCTATTTCAAAAGTTTTAGTTTTCGAGGGTAATAGCTATATCTGTGGAAAAAATGAAGATATTAGACTATTTTATGATTGCACATGGTAAAGAATGTGATTAAAGGCTCTTTTCCTATGTCAAAAGTTTTAGTTTTCGAGGGTAATAGCTACGTATGTTGAAAAAATGAAGATATTAGACTATTTTATGATTGCAAATGGTAAAGAATGTGATTAAAGGCTCTTTTCCTATGTCAAAAGTTTTAGTTTTCGAGGGTAATAGCTACGTATGTTGAAAAAATGAAGATATTATACTATTTTATGATTGCAAATGGTAAAGAATGTGATTAAAGGCTCTTTTCCTATGTCAAAAGTTTTAGTTTTCGAGGGTAATAGCTACGTATGTTGAAAAAATGAAGATATTAGACTATTTTATGATTGCAAATGGTAAAGAATGTGATTAAAGGCTCTTTTCCTATGTCAAAAGTTTTAGTTTTCGAGGGTAATAGCTACGTATGTTGAAAAAATGAAGATATTAGACTATTTTATGATTGCACATGGTAAAGAATGTGATTAAAGGCTCTTTTCCTATGTCAAAAGTTTTAGTTTTCGAGGGTAATAGCTACGTATGTTGAAAAAATGAAGATATTAGACTATTTTATGATTGCACATGGTAAAGAATGTGATTAAAGGCTCTTTTCCTATTTCAAAAGTTTTAGTTTTCGAGGGTAATAGCTATGTCTGTGGAAAAAATGAAGATATTAGACTATTTTATGATTGCACATGGTAAAGAATGTGATTAAAGGCTCTTTTCCTATGTCAAAAGTTTTAGTTTTCGAGGGTAATAGCTACGTATGTTGAAAAAATGAAGATATTAGACTATTTTATGATTGCAAATGGTAAAGAATGTGATTAAAGGCTCTTTTCCTATGTCAAAAGTTTTAGTTTTCGAGGGTAATAGCTACGTATGTTGAAAAAATGAAGATATTAGACTATTTTATGATTGCAAATGGTAAAGAATGTGATTAAAGGCTCTTTTCCTATGTCAAAAGTTTTAGTTTTCGAGGGTAATAGCTACGTATGTTGAAAAAATGAAGATATTAGACTATTTTATGATTGCAAATGGTAAAGAATGTGATTAAAGGCTCTTTTCCTATTTCAAAAGTTTTAGTTTTCGAGGGTAATAGCTATGTCTGTGGAAAAAATGAAGATATTAGACTATTTTATGATTGCACATGGTAAAGAATGTGATTAAAGGCTCTTTTCCTATGTCAAAAGTTTTAGTTTTCGAGGGTAATAGCTACGTATGTTGAAAAAATGAAGATATTAGACTATTTTATGATTGCAAATGGTAAAGAATGTGATTAAAGGCTCTTTTCCTATTTCAAAAGTTTTAGTTTTCGAGGGTAATAGCTATGTCTGTGGAAAAAATGAAGATATTAGACAATTTTATGATTGCACATGGTAAAGAAGGTGATTAAAGGCTCTTTTCCTATGTCAAAAGTTTTAGTTTTCGAGGGTAATAGCTACGTATTTTGAAAAAATGAAGATATTAGACTATTTTATGATTGCACATGGTAAAGAATGTGATTAAAGGATCTTTTCCTATTTCAAAAGTTTTAGTTTTCGAGGGTAATAGCTACGTATGTTGAAAAAATGAAGATATTAGACTATTTTATGATTGCAAATGGTAAAGAATGTGATTAAAGGCTCTTTTCCTATGTCAAAAGTTTTAGTTTTCGAGGGTAAAAGCTACGTTTGTTGAAAAAATGAAGATATTAGACTATTTTATGATTGCAAATGGTAAAGAATTTGATTAAAGGCTCTTTTCCTATGTCAAAAGTTTTAGTTTTCAAGGGTAGTAATAACGTATGTTGAAAAAATGAAGATATTAGACAATTTTATGATTGCACATGGTAAAGAATGTGATTAAAGGCTCTTTTCCTATGTCAAAAGTTTTAGTTTTTGAGGGTAATAGCTACGTATGTTGAAAAAATGAAGATATTAGACTATTTTATGATTGCACATGGTAAAGAATGTGATTAAAGGCTCTTTTCCTATGTCAAAAGTTTTAGTTTTCGAGGGTAATAGCTACGTATGTTGAAAAAATGAAGATATTAGACAATTTTATGATTGCACATGGTAAAGAATGTGATTAAAGGCTCTTTTCCTATTTCAAAAGTTTTAGTTTTCGAGGGTAATAGCTACGTATGTTGAAAAAATGAAGATGTTGGACAATTTTATGATTGCAAATGGTAAAGAATGTGATTAAAGGCTCTTTTCCTATGTCAAAAGTTTTAGTTTTCGAGGGTAATAGCTACGTTTGTTGAAAAAATGAAGATATTAGACTATTTTATGATTGCACATGGTAAAGAATTTGATTAAAGGCTCTTTTCCTATTTCAAAAGTTTTAGTTTTCGAGGGTAATAGCTACGTATGTTGAAAAAATGAAGATTTTAGACAATTTTATGATTACACATGGTAAGGAATGTGATTAAAGGCTCTTTTCCTATTTCAAAAGTTATAGTTTTTGAGGGTAATAGCTACGTATGTTGAAAAAATATAGATATTAGACTATTTTATAATTGCAAATGGTAAAGAATGTGATTAAAGGCTCTTTTCCTATGTCAAAAGTTTTAGTTTTCGAGGGTAATAGCTACGTATGTTGAAAAAATGAAGATATTAGACAATTTTATGATTGCACATGGTAAAGAATGTGATTAAAGGCTCTTTTCCTATGTCAAAAGTTTTAGTTTTCGAGGGTAAGAGCTACGTATGTTGAAAAAATGAAGATATTAGACTATTTTATGATTGCAAATGGTAAAGAATGCGATTAAAGGCTCTTTTCCTATTTCAAAAGTTTTAGTTTTTGAGGGTAATAGCTATGTCTGTGGAAAAAATGAAGATATTAGACTATTTTATGATTGCAAATGGTAAAGAATGTGATTAAAGGCTCTTTTACTATTTCAAAAGTTTTAGTTTTCGAGGGTAATAGCTACGTATGTTGAAAAAATGAAGATATTAGACTATTTTATGATTGCACATGGTAAAGAATGTGATTAAAGGCTCTTTTCCTATTTCAAAAGTTTTGGTTTTCGAGGGTAATAGCTATGTCTGTGGAAAAAATGAAGATATTAGACTATTTTATGATTGCACATGGTAAAGAATGTAATTAAAGGCTCTTTTCCTATGTCAGAAGTTTTAGTTTTCGAGGGTAATAGCTACGTATGTTGAAAAAATGAAGATATTAGAGTATTTTATGATTGCAAATGGTAAAGAATGTGATTAAAGGCTCTTTTCCTATGTCAAAAGTTTTAGTTTTCGAGGGTAATAGCTACGTATGTTGAACAAATGAAGATATTATACTATTTTATGATTGCAAATGGTAAAGAATGTGATTAAAGGCTCTTTTCCTATGTCAAAAGTTTTAGTTTTCGAGGGTAATAGCTACGTATGTTGAAAAAATGAAGATATTAGACTATTTTATGATTGCAAATGGTAAAGAATGTGATTAAAGGCTCTTTTCCTATTTCAAAAGTTTTAGTTTTCGAAGGTAATAGCTATGTCTGTGGAAAAAATGAAGATATTAGACTATTTTATGATGGCACATGGTAAAGAATGTGATTAAAGGCTCTTTTCCTATGTCAAAAGTTTTAGTTTTCGAGGGTAATAGCTACGTATGTTGAAAAAATGAAGATATTAGACTATTTTATGATTGCAAATGGTAAAGAATGTGATTAAAGGCTCTTTTCCTATTTCAAAAATTTTAGTTTTCGAGGGTAATAGCTATGTCTGTGGAAAAAATGAAGATATTAGACAATTTTATGATTGCACATGGTAAAGAATGTGATTAAAGGCTCTTTTCCTATTTCAAAAGTTTTAGTTTTCGAGGGTAATAGCTATGTCTGTGGAAAAAATGAAGATATTAGACTATTTTATGATTGCACATGGTAAAGAATGTGATTAAAGACTCTTTTCCTATTTCAAAAGTTTTAGTTTTCGAGGGTAATAGCTACGTATGTTGAAAAAATGAAGATATTAGACTTTTTTTGATTGCAAATGGTAAAGAATGTGATTAAAGGCTCTTTTCCTATGTCAAAAGTTTTAGTTTTCGAGGGTAATAGCTACGTATGTTGAAAAAATGAAGATATTAGACAATTTTATGATTGCACATGGTAAAGAATGTGATTAAAGGCTCTTTTCCTATTTCAAAAGTTTTAGTTGGGGGCCAACCATCCTGTGCTTTCGCACACCCTTCCTGTTTACCTTCCCCAGATTTCTCGAGGTACCCATTTAAAGCTGGGTCGACTCTGGCTAAGCTTACAGTGTCACGCCACTAACTCCCGTCCCAAACTGAACAATTGGGTACACTGGGATTTGAACCCGCGTCCTTTCAGACAAAGGATCCCAAATCCAGCGCACCAACCGACTCGGCTAGGACATGGTAAAGAATGTGATTAAAGGCTCTTTTCCTATTTCAAAAGTTTTAGTTTTCGAGGGTAATAGCTACGTATGTTGAAAAAATGAAGATATTAGACAATTTTATGATTGCAAATTGTAAAGAATGTGATTAAAGGCTCTTTTCCTATTTCAAAAGTTTTAGTTTTCATGGGTAATAGCTACGTATGTTGAAAAAATGAAGATATTAGACTATTTTATGATTGCAAATGGTAAAGAATGTGATTAAAGGCTCTTTTCCTATGTCAAAAGTTTTAGTTTTCGAGGGTAATAGCTACGTATGTTGAAAAAATGAAGATATTAGACTATTTTATTACTGCACAAGGTAAAGAATGTGATTAAAGGCTCTTTTCCTATTTCAAAAGTTTTAGTTTTCGAGGGTAATAGCTACGTATGTTGAAAAAATGAAGATATTAGACTATTTTATGATTGCAAATTTTAAAGAATGTGATTAAAGGCTCTTTTCCTATGTCAAAAGTTTTAGTTTTCGAGGGTAATAGCTACGTATGTTGAAAAAATGAAGATATTAGACAATTTTATGATTGCACATGGTAAAGAATGTGATTAAAGGCTCTTTTCCTATTTCAAAAGTTTTAGTTTTCGAGGGTAATAGCTACGTATGTTGAAAAAATGAAGATATTAGACTATTTTATGATTGCAAATTTTAAAGAATGTGATTAAAGGCTCTTTTCCTATGTCAAAAGTTTTAGTTTTCGAGGGTAATAGCTACGTATGTTGAAAAAATGAAGATATTAGACAATTTTATGATTGCACATGGTAAAGAATGTGATTAAAGGCTCTTTTCCTATGTCAAAAGTTTTAGTTTTCGAGGGTAATAGCTACGTATGTTGAAAAAATGAAGATATTAGACTATTTTATGATTGCAATGTGATTAAAGGCTCTTTTCCTATGTCAAAAGTTTTAGTTTTCGAGGGTAATAGCTACGTATGTTGAAAAAATGAAGATATTGGACAATCTTATGATTGCACATGGTAAAGAATGTGATTAAAGGCTTTTTTCCTATTTCAAAAGTTTTAGTTTTCGAGGGTAATAGCTTTGTCTGTGGAAAAAATGAAGATATTAGACAATTTTATGATTGCACATGGTAAAGAATGTGATTAAAGGCTCTTTTCCTATTTCAAAAGTTTTAGTTTTCGAGGGTAATAGCTACGTATGTTGAAAAAATGAAGATATTAGACTATTTTATGATTGCAAATGGTAAAGAATGTGATTAAAGGCTCTTTTCCTATGTCAAAAGTTTTAGTTTTCGAGGGTAATAGCAACGTATCTTGAAAAAATGAAGATATTAGACTATTTTATGATTGCAAATGGTAAAAAATGTGATTAAAGGCTCTTCTCCTATTTCAAAAGTTTTAGTTTTCGAGGGTAATAGCTACGTATGTTGAAAAAATGAAGATATTGACTATTTTATGATTGCACATGGTAAAGAATGTGATTAAAGGCTCTTTTCGTATGTCAAAAGTTTTAGTTTTCGAGGGTAATAGCTACGTATGTTGAAAAAATGAAAAAAACTTTGGACATAGTTTTAGTTTTCGAGGGTAATAGCTATGTATGTTGAAAAATGAAGATATTAGACTATTTTATGATTGCACATGGTAAAGAATGTGATTAAAGGCTCTTTTCCTATTTCAAAAGTTTTAGTTTTCAAAGGTAATAGCTATGTCTGTGGAAAAAATGAAGATATTAGACTATTTTATGATTGCACATGGTAAAGAATGTGATTAAAGGCTCTTTTCCTATGTCAAAAGTTTTAGTTTTCGAGGGTAATAGCTACGTATGTTGAAAAAATGAAGATATTGGACTATTTTATGATTGCAAATGGTAAATAATATGATTAAAGGCTCTTTTCCTATTTCAAAAGTTTTAGTTTTCGGGGGTAAGAGCTTTGTTTGTGGAAAAAATGAAGATATTAGACAATTTTATGATTGCATATAGTAAAGAATGTGATTAAAGGCTCTTTTCCTATTTCAAAAGTTTTAGTTTTCGAGGGTAATAGCTACGTATGTTGAAAAAATGAAGATATTAGACTATTTTAAGATTGCAAATGGTAAAGAATGTGATTAAAGGCTTTTTTCCTATGTCAAAAGTTTTAGTTTTCGAGGGTAATAGCTACGTATGTTGAAAAAATGAAGATATTAGACTATTTTATGATTGCAAATGGTAAAGAATGCGATTAAAGGCTCTTTTTCCTATTTCAAAAGTTTTAGTTTTCGAGGGTAATAGCTATGTGTGTGGAAAAAATGAAGATATTAGACTATTTTATGATTGCAAATGGTAAAGAATGTGATTAAAGGCTCTTTTTCTATTTCAAAAGTTTTAGTTTTCGAGGGTAATAGCTACGTATGTTGAAAAATAGAGATATTAGACTATTTTATAATTGCACATGGTAAAGAATGTGATTAAAGGCTCTTTTCCTATTTCAAAAGTTTTAGTTTTCGAGGGTAATAGCTATGTCTGTGGAAAAAATGAAGATATTAGACTATTTTATGATTGCACATGGTAAAGAATGTGATTAAAGGCTCTTTTCCTATTTCAAAAGTTTTAGTTTTCGAGGGTAATAGCTACGTATGTTGAAAAAATGAAGATATAAGACTATTTTATGATTGCAAATGGTAAAGAATGTGATTAAAGGCTCTTTTCCTATTTCAAAAGTTTTGGTTTTCGAGGGTAATAGCTACGTATGTTGACAAAATGAAGATATTAGACTATTTTATGATTGCAAATAGTAAAGAATGTGATTAAAGGCTCTTTTCTATGTCAAAAGTTTTAGTTTTCGAGGGTAATAGCTACGTATGTTGAAAAAATGAAGATATTAGACTATTTTATGATTGCAAATGGTAAAGAATGTTATTAAGGGCTCTTTTCCTATTTCAAAAGTTTTAGTTTTCAAAGGTAATAGCTATGTCTGTGGAAAAAATGAAGATATTAGACTATTTTATGATTGCACATGGTAAAGAAGGTGACTAAAGGCTCTTTTCCTATGTCAAAAGTTTTAGTTTTCGAGGGTAATAGCTACGTATGTTGAAAAAATGAAGATATTGGACTATTTTATGATTGCAAATGGTAAATAATGTGATTAAAGGCTCTTTTCCTATTTCAAAAGTTTTAGTTTTCGGGGGTAAGAGCTTTGTTTGTGGAAAAAATGAAGATATTAGACAATTTTATGATTGCACATGGTAAAGAATGTGATTAAAGGCTCTTTTCCTATTTCAAAAGTTTTAGTTTTCGAGGGTAATAGCTACGTATGTTGAAAAAATGAAGATATTAGACAATTTTATGATTGCACATGGTAAAGAATGTGATTAAAGGCTCTTTTCCTATTTCAAAAGTTTTAGTTTTCGAGGGTAATAGCTACGTATGTTGAAAAAATGAAGATATTAGACAATTTTATGATTGCAAATGGTAAAGAATTTGATTAAAGGCTCTTTTCCTATTTCAAAAGTTTTAGTTTTCGAGGGTAATAGCTACGTATGTTGAAAAAATGAAGATATTAGACTATTTTATGATTGCAAATGGTAAAGAATGTGATTAAAGGCTCTTTTCCTATGTCAAAAGTTGGAGTTTTCGAGGGTAAAAGCTACGTATGTTGAAAAAATGAAGATATTAGACTATTTTATAATTGCACAAGGTAAAGAATGTGATTAAAGGCTCTTTTCCTATTTCAAAAGTTTTAGTTTTCGAGGGTAATAGCTACGTATGTTGAAAAAATGAAGATATTAGACAATTTTATGATTGCACATGGTAAAGAATGTGATTAAAGGCTCTTTTCCTATTTCAAAAGTTTTAGTTTTCGAGGGTAATAGCTACGTATGTTAAAAAATGAAGATATTAGACTATTTTAAGATTGCAAATGGTAAAGAATGTGATTAAAGGCTTTTTTCCTATGTCAAAAGTTTTAGTTTTCGAGGGTAATAGCTACGTATGTTGAAAAAATGAAGATATTAGACAATTTTATGATTGCACATGGTAAAGAAGGTGATTAAAGGCTCTTTTCCTATTTCAAAAGTTTTAGTTTTCGGGGGTAAGAGCTACGTATGCTGAAAAAATGAAGAAATTAGACTATTTTATGATTGCAAATGGTAAAGAATGTGATTAAAGGCTCTTTTCCTATGTCAAAAGTTTTAGTTTTCGAGGGTAATAGCTACGTATGTTGAAAAAATGAAGATATTCGACAAATTTTATGATTGCACATGGTAAAGAATGTGCTAAAAGGCTTTTTTCCTATTTCAAAAGTTTTAGTTTTCGAGGGTAATAGCTACCTTTGTTGAAAAAATGAAGATATTAGACTATTTTATGATTGCAAATGGTAAAGAATGTGATTAAAGGCTCTTTTCCTATTTCAAAAGTTTTAGTTTTCAAAGGTAATAGCTATGTCTGTGGAAAAAATGAAGATATTAGTCTATTTTATGATTGCAAATGGTAAAGAATGTGATTAAAGGCTTTTTTCCTATTTCAAAAGTTTTAGTTTTCGAGGGTAATAGCTATGTATGTTGAAAAATGAAGATATTAGACAATTTTATGATTGCACATGGTAAAGAATGTGATTAAAGGCTCTTTTCCTATTTCAAAAGTTTTAGTTTTCGAGGGTAATAGCTATGTCTGTGGAAAAAATGAAGATATTAGACTATTTTATGATTGCACATGGTAAAGAATGTGATTAAAGGCTCTTTTCCTATTTCAAAAGTTTTAGTTTTCGAGGGTAATAGCTATGTCTGTGGAAAAAATGAACATATTAGACTATTTTATGATTGCACATGGTAAAGAATGTGATTAAAGGCTCTTTTCTTATGTCAAAAGTTTTAGTTTTCAAGGGTAATAGTTACGTATGTTGAAAAAATGAAAATATTAGAGTATTTTATGATTGCAAATGGTAAAGAATTTGATTAAAGGCTCTTTTCCTACGTCAAAAGTTTTAGTTTTCGAGGGTAATAGCTACGTATGTAGAAAAAATGAAGATATTAGACTATTTTATGATTGCAAATGGTAAAGAATGTGATTAAAGGCTCTTTTCCTATTTCAAAAGTTTTAGTTTTCGAGGGTAATAGCTACGTATGTTGAAAAAATGAAGATATTAGACTATTTTATGATTGCAAATGGTAAAGAATGTGATTAAAGGCTCTTTTCCTATTCAAAAGTTTTAGTTTTCGAGGGTAATAGCTACGTATGTTGAAAAAATGAAGATATTAGACTATTTTATGATTGCAAATGGTAAAGAATGTGATTAAAGGCTCTTTTCCTATTTCAAAAGTTTTAGTTTTCGAGGGTAATAGCTACGTATGTTGAAAAAATGAAGATATTAGACTATTTTATGATTGCACATGGTAAAGAATGTGATTAAAGGCTCTTTTCCTATTTCAAAAGTTTTAGTTTTCGAGGGTAATAGCTACGTATGTTGAAAAAATGAAGATATTAGACTATTTTATGATTGCAATGGTAAAGAATGTGATTAAAGGCTCTTTTCCTATTTCAAAAGTTTTAGTTTTCGAGGGTAATAGCTACGTATGTTGAAAAAATGAAGATATTAGACTATTTTATGATTGCACATGGTAAAGAATGTGATTAAAGGCTCTTTTCCTATGTCAAAAGTTTTAGTTTTCGAGGGTAATAGCTACGTATGTTGAAAAAATGAAGATATTAGACTATTTTATGATTGCAATGGTAAAGAATGTGATTAAAGGCTCTTTTCCTATGTCAAAAGTTTTAGTTTTCGAGGGTAATAGCTACGTATGTTGAAAAAATGAAGATATTAGACAATTTTATGATTGCAATGGTAAAGAATGTGATTAAAGGCTCTTTTCCTATTCAAAAGTTTTAGTTTTCGAGGGTAATAGCTACGTTGTTGAAAAAATGAAGATATTAGACATTTTATGATTGCACATGGTAAAGAATGTGATTAAAGGCTCTTTTCCTATTTCAAAAGTTTTAGTTTTCGAGGGTAATAGCTACGTATGTTGAAAAAATGAAGATATTAGACTATTTTATGATTGCAAATGGTAAAGAATGTGATTAAAGGCTCTTTTCCTATTTCAAAAGTTTTAGTTTTCGAGGGTAATAGCTACGTATGTTGAAAAAATGAAGATATTAGACTATTTTATGATTGCAAATGGTAAAGAATGTGATTAAAGGCTCTTTTCCTATTTCAAAAGTTTTAGTTTTCGAGGGTAATAGCTACGTATGTTGAAAAAATGAAGATATTAGACTATTTTATGATTGCAATGGTAAAGAATGTGATTAAAGGCTCTTTTCCTATTTCAAAAGTTTTAGTTTTCGAGGGTAATAGCTACGTATGTTGAAAAAATGAAGATATTAGACTATTTTATGAGTTTTAGTTTTCGAGGGTAATAGCTATGTATGTTGAAAAAATGAAGATATTAGACTATTTTATGATTGCACATGGTAAAGAATGTGATTAAAGGCTCTTTTCCTATTTCAAAAGTTTTAGTTTTCGAGGGTAATAGCTACGTATGTTGAAAAAATGAAGATATTAGACTATTTTATGATTGCACATGGTAAAGAATGTGATTAAAGGCTCTTTTCCTATGTCAAAAGTTTTAGTTTTCGAGGGTAATAGCTACGTATGTTGAAAAAATGAAGATATTAGACTATTTTATGATTGCAAATGGTAAAGAATGTGATTAAAGGCTCTTTTCCTATTTCAAAAGTTTTAGTTTTCGAGGGTAATAGCTTTGTTGTGGAAAAAATGAAGATATTAGACTATTTTATGATTGCAATGGTAAAGAATGTGATTAAAGGCTCTTTTCCTATTTCAAAAGTTTTAGTTTTCGAGGGTAATAGCTACGTATGTTGAAAAAATGAAGATATTAGACTATTTTATGATTGCAAATGGTAAAGAATGTGATTAAAGGCTCTTTTCCTATTTCAAAAGTTTTAGTTTTCGAGGGTAATAGCTACGTATGTTGAAAAAATGAAGATATTAGACTATTTTATGATTGCAAATGGTAAAGAATGTGATTAAAGGCTCTTTTCCTATTTCAAAAGTTTTAGTTTTCGAGGGTAATAGCTATGTATGTGAAAAAATGAAGATATTAGACTATTTTATGATTGCAAATGGTAAAGAATGTGATTAAAGGCTCTTTTCCTATTTCAAAAGTTTTAGTTTTCGAGGGTAATAGCTACGTATGTTGAAAAAATGAAGATATTAGACTATTTTATGATTGCACATGGTAAAGAATGTGATTAAAGGCTCTTTTCCTATTTCAAAAGTTTTAGTTTTCGAGGGTAATAGCTATGTTGTGGAAAAAATGAAGATATTAGACTATTTTATGATTGCAATGGTAAAGAATGTGATTAAAGGCTCTTTTCCTATTTCAAAAGTTTTAGTTTTCGAGGGTAATAGCTACGTATGTTGAAAAAATGAAGATATTAGACTATTTTATGATTGCAAATGGTAAAGAATGTGATTAAAGGCTCTTTTCCTATTTCAAAAGTTTTAGTTTTCGAGGGTAATAGCTACGTATGTTGAAAAAATGAAGATATTAGACTATTTTATGATTGCAAATGGTAAAGAATGTGATTAAAGGCTCTTTTCCTATTTCAAAAGTTTTAGTTTTCGAGGGTAATAGCTACGTATGTTGAAAAAATGAAGATATTAGACTATTTTATGATTGCAAATGGTAAAGAATGTGATTAAAGGCTCTTTTCCTATTTCAAAAGTTTTAGTTTTCGAGGGTAATAGCTATGTCTGTGAAAAAATGAAGATATTAGACTATTTTATGATTGCACATGGTAAAGAATGTGATTAAAGGCTCTTTTCCTATTTCAAAAGTTTTAGTTTTCGAGGGTAATAGCTACGTATGTTGAAAAAATGAAGATATTAGACTATTTTATGATTGCAAATGGTAAAGAATGTGATTAAAGGCTCTTTTCCTATTTCAAAAGTTTTAGTTTTCGAGGGTAATAGCTACGTTGTTGTGGAAAAAATGAAGATATTAGACAATTTTATGATTGCACATGGTAAAGAATGTGATTAAAGGCTCTTTTCCTATTTCAAAAGTTTTAGTTTTCGAGGGTAATAGCTACGTATGTTGAAAAAATGAAGATATTAGACAATTTTATGATTGCACATGGTAAAGAATGTGATTAAAGGCTCTTTTCCTATTTCAAAAGTTTTAGTTTTCGAGGGTAATAGCTACGTATGTTGAAAAAATGAAGATATTAGACATTTTATGATTGCAAATGGTAAAGAATGTGATTAAAGGCTCTTTTCCTATTTCAAAAGTTTTAGTTTTCGAGGGTAATAGCTACGTATGTTGAAAAAATGAAGATATTAGACTATTTTATGATTGCAAATGGTAAAGAATGTGATTAAAGGCTCTTTTCCTATTTCAAAAGTTTTAGTTTTCGAGGGTAATAGCTACGTATGTTGAAAAAATGAAGATATTAGACTATTTTATGATTGCACAAGGTAAAGAATGTGATTAAAGGCTCTTTTCCTATTTCAAAAGTTTTAGTTTTCGAGGGTAATAGCTACGTATGTTGAAAAAATGAAGATATTAGACTATTTTATGATTGCACATGGTAAAGAATGTGATTAAAGGCTCTTTTCCTATTTCAAAAGTTTTAGTTTTCGAGGGTAATAGCTACGTATGTTGAAAAAATGAAGATATTAGACTATTTTATGATTGCAAATGGTAAAGAATGTGATTAAAGGCTCTTTTCCTATTCAAAAGTTTTAGTTTTCGAGGGTAATAGCTACGTATGTTGAAAAAATGAAGATATTAGACATTTTATGATTGCAAATGGTAAAGAATGTGATTAAAGGCTCTTTTCCTATTTCAAAAGTTTTAGTTTTCGAGGGTAATAGCTACGTATGTTGAAAAAATGAAGATATTAGACTATTTTATGATTGCAATGGTAAAGAATGTGATTAAAGGCTCTTTTCCTATTTCAAAAGTTTTAGTTTTCGAGGGTAATAGCTACGTATGTTGAAAAAATGAAGATATTAGACTATTTTATGATTGCAAATGGTAAAGAATGTGATTAAAGGCTCTTTTCCTATTTCAAAAGTTTTAGTTTTCGAGGGTAATAGCTACGTATGTTGAAAAAATGAAGATATTAGACTATTTTATGATTGCAAATGGTAAAGAATGTTATTAAAGGCTCTTTTCCTATTTCAAAAGTTTTAGTTTTCGAGGGTAATAGCTATGTATGTTGGAAAAAATGAAGATATTAGACTATTTTATGATTGCAAATGGTAAAGAATGTGATTAAAGGCTCTTTTCCTATTTCAAAAGTTTTAGTTTTCGAGGGTAATAGCTATGTATGTGAAAAAATGAAGATATTAGACATTTTATGATTGCACATGGTAAAGAATGTGATTAAAGGCTCTTTTCCTATTTCAAAAGTTTTAGTTTTCGAGGGTAATAGCTATGTCTGTGGAAAAAATGAAGATATTAGACTATTTTATGATTGCACATGGTAAAGAATGTGATTAAAGGCTCTTTTCCTATTTCAAAAGTTTTAGTTTTCGAGGGTAATAGCTATGTTGTGAAAAAATGAAGATATTAGACTATTTTATGATTGCAATGGTAAAGAATGTGATTAAAGGCTCTTTTCCTATGTCAAAAGTTTTAGTTTTCGAGGGTAATAGCTACGTATGTTGAAAAAATGAAGATATTAGACTATTTTATGATTGCAAATGGTAAAGAATGTGATTAAAGGCTCTTTTCCTATCAAAAGTTTTAGTTTTCGAGGGTAATAGCTACGTATGTTGAAAAAATGAAGATATTAGACTATTTTATGATTGCAAATGGTAAAGAATGTGATTAAAGGCTCTTTTCCTATTTCAAAAGTTTTAGTTTTCGAGGGTAATAGCTACGTATGTTGAAAAAATGAAGATATTAGACTATTTTATGATTGCAAATGGTAAAGAATGTGATTAAAGGCTCTTTTCCTATTTCAAAAGTTTTAGTTTTCGAGGGTAATAGCTATGTTGAAAAAATGAAGATATTAGACTATTTTATGATTGCAAATGGTAAAGAATGTGATTAAAGGCTCTTTTCCTATTTCAAAAGTTTTAGTTTTCGAGGGTAATAGCTACGTATGTTGAAAAAATGAAGATATTAGACAATTTTATGATTGCACATGGTAAAGAATGTGATTAAAGGCTCTTTTCCTATTTCAAAAGTTTTAGTTTTCGAGGGTAATAGCTACGTATGTTGAAAAAATGAAGATATTAGACTATTTTATGATTGCAAATGGTAAAGAATGTGATTAAAGGCTCTTTTCCTATTTCAAAAGTTTTAGTTTTCGAGGGTAATAGCTACGTATGTTGAAAAAATGAAGATATTAGACTTTTTATGATTGCAATGGTAAAGAATGTGATTAAAGGCTCTTTTCCTATTTCAAAAGTTTTAGTTTTCGAGGGTAATAGCTACGTATGTTGAAAAAATGAAGATATTAGACTATTTTATGATTGCAAATGGTAAAGAATGTGATTAAAGGCTCTTTTCCTATTTCAAAAGTTTTAGTTTTCGAGGGTAATAGCTATGTCTGTTGAAAAAATGAAGATATTAGACTATTTTATGATTGCAAATGGTAAAGAATGTGATTAAAGGCTCTTTTCCTATTTCAAAAGTTTTAGTTTTCGAGGGTAATAGCTACGTATGTTGAAAAAATGAAGATATTAGACTATTTTATGATTGCACATGGTAAAGAATGTGATTAAAGGCTCTTTTCCTATTTCAAAAGTTTTAGTTTTCGAGGGTAATAGCTATGTATGTGAAAAAATGAAGATATTAGACTATTTTATGATTGCAATGGTAAAGAATGTGATTAAAGGCTCTTTTCCTATTTCAAAAGTTTTAGTTTTCGAGGGTAATAGCTACGTATGTTGAAAAAATGAAGATATTAGACTATTTTATGATTGCAAATGGTAAAGAATGTGATTAAAGGCTCTTTTCCTATTTCAAAAGTTTTAGTTTTCGAGGGTAATAGCTACGTATGTTGAAAAAATGAAGATATTAGACTATTTTATGATTGCAAATGGTAAAGAATGTGATTAAAGGCTCTTTTCCTATTTCAAAAGTTTTAGTTTTCGAGGGTAATAGCTACGTATGTTGAAAAAATGAAGATATTAGACATTTTATGATTGCAATGGTAAAGAATGTGATTAAAGGCTCTTTTCCTATTTCAAAAGTTTTAGTTTTCGAGGGTAATAGCTACGTATGTTGAAAAAATGAAGATATTAGACTTTTTATGATTGCACATGGTAAAGAATGTGATTAAAGGCTCTTTTCCTATTTCAAAAGTTTTAGTTTTCGAGGGTAATAGCTACGTATGTGAAAAAATGAAGATATTAGACTATTTTATGATTGCAATGGTAAAGAATGTGATTAAAGGCTCTTTTCCTATTTCAAAAGTTTTAGTTTTCGAGGGTAATAGCTACGTATGTTGAAAAAATGAAGATATTAGACTATTTTATGATTGCAAATGGTAAAGAATGTGATTAAAGGCTCTTTTCCTATTTCAAAAGTTTTAGTTTTCGAGGGTAATAGCTACGTATGTTGAAAAAATGAAGATATTAGACTATTTTATGATTGCAAATGGTAAAGAATGTGATTAAAGGCTCTTTTCCTATTTCAAAAGTTTTAGTTTTCGAGGGTAATAGCTACGTATGTTGAAAAAATGAAGATATTAGACTATTTTATGATTGCAAATGGTAAAGAATGTGATTAAAGGCTCTTTTCCTATTTCAAAAGTTTTAGTTTTCGAGGGTAATAGCTACGTATGTTGAAAAAATGAAGATATTAGACTATTTTATGATTGCAAATGGTAAAGAATGTGATTAAAGGCTCTTTTCCTATTTCAAAAGTTTTAGTTTTCGAGGGTAATAGCTACGTATGTTGAAAAAATGAAGATATTAGACTATTTTATGATTGCAAATGGTAAAGAATGTGATTAAAGGCTCTTTTCCTATTTCAAAAGTTTTAGTTTTCGAGGGTAATAGCTACGTATGTTGAAAAAATGAAGATATTAGACTATTTTATGATTGCAAATGGTAAAGAATGTGATTAAAGGCTCTTTTCCTATTTCAAAAGTTTTAGTTTTCGAGGGTAATAGCTACGTATGTTGAAAAAATGAAGATATTAGACTATTTTATGATTGCAATGGTAAAGAATGTGATTAAAGGCTCTTTTCCTATTTCAAAAGTTTTAGTTTTCGAGGGTAATAGCTACGTATGTTGAAAAAATGAAGATATTAGACTATTTTATGATTGCAAATGGTAAAGAATGTGATTAAAGGCTCTTTTCCTATTTCAAAAGTTTTAGTTTTCGAGGGTAATAGCTACGTATGTTGAAAAAATGAAGATATTAGACTATTTTATGATTGCAAATGGTAAAGAATGTGATTAAAGGCTCTTTTCCTATTTCAAAAGTTTTAGTTTTCGAGGGTAATAGCTACGTATGTTGAAAAAATGAAGATATTAGACATTTTATGATTGCACATGGTAAAGAATGTGATTAAAGGCTCTTTTCCTATTTCAAAAGTTTTAGTTTTCGAGGGTAATAGCTATGTCTGTGGAAAAAATGAAGATATTAGACTATTTTATGATTGCAAATGGTAAAGAATGTGATTAAAGGCTCTTTTCCTATTTCAAAAGTTTTAGTTTTCGAGGGTAATAGCTATGTCTGTGGAAAAAATGAAGATATTAGACTATTTTATGATTGCACATGGTAAAGAATGTGATTAAAGGCTCTTTTCCTATTTCAAAAGTTTTAGTTTTCGAGGGTAATAGCTACGTATGTTGAAAAAATGAAGATATTAGACTATTTTATGATTGCAAATGGTAAAGAATGTGATTAAAGGCTCTTTTCCTATTTCAAAAGTTTTAGTTTTCGAGGGTAATAGCTACGTATGTTGAAAAAATGAAGATATTAGACTATTTTATGATTGCAATGGTAAAGAATGTGATTAAAGGCTCTTTTCCTATTTCAAAAGTTTTAGTTTTCGAGGGTAATAGCTACGTATGTTGAAAAAATGAAGATATTAGACAATTTTATGATTGCAATGGTAAAGAATGTGATTAAAGGCTCTTTTCCTATTTCAAAAGTTTTAGTTTTCGAGGGTAATAGCTACGTATGTTGAAAAAATGAAGATATTAGACTATTTTATGATTGCAAATGGTAAAGAATGTGATTAAAGGCTCTTTTCCTATTTCAAAAGTTTTAGTTTTCGAGGGTAATAGCTACGTATGTTGAAAAAATGAAGATATTAGACTATTTTATGATTGCAAATGGTAAAGAATGTGATTAAAGGCTCTTTTCCTATTTCAAAAGTTTTAGTTTTCGAGGGTAATAGCTACGTATGTTGAAAAAATGAAGATATTAGACTATTTTATGATTGCAAATGGTAAAGAATGTGATTAAAGGCTCTTTTCCTATTTCAAAAGTTTTAGTTTTCGAGGGTAATAGCTACGTATGTGAAAAAATGAAGATATTAGACTATTTTATGATTGCAATGGTAAAGAATGTGATTAAAGGCTCTTTTCCTATTTCAAAAGTTTTAGTTTTCGAGGGTAATAGCTACGTATGTTGAAAAAATGAAGATATTAGACTATTTTATGATTGCAAATGGTAAAGAATGTGATTAAAGGCTCTTTTCCTATTTCAAAAGTTTTAGTTTTCGAGGGTAATAGCTACGTATGTTGAAAAAATGAAGATATTAGACTATTTTATGATTGCAATGGTAAAGAATGTGATTAAAGGCTCTTTTCCTATTTCAAAAGTTTTAGTTTTCGAGGGTAATAGCTACGTATGTTGAAAAAATGAAGATATTAGACTATTTTATGATTGCAAATGGTAAAGAATGTGATTAAAGGCTCTTTTCCTATTTCAAAAGTTTTAGTTTTCGAGGGTAATAGCTACGTATGTTGAAAAAATGAAGATATTAGACTATTTTATGATTGCAAATGGTAAAGAATGTGATTAAAGGCTCTTTTCCTATTTCAAAAGTTTTAGTTTTCGAGGGTAATAGCTACGTATGTGAAAAAATGAAGATATTAGACTATTTTATGATTGCAATGGTAAAGAATGTGATTAAAGGCTCTTTTCCTATTTCAAAAGTTTTAGTTTTCGAGGGTAATAGCTATGTTGTGGAAAAAATGAAGATATTAGACTATTTTATGATTGCACATGGTAAAGAATGTGATTAAAGGCTCTTTTCCTATTTCAAAAGTTTTAGTTTTCGAGGGTAATAGCTACGTATGTTGAAAAAATGAAGATATTAGACTATTTTATGATTGCAAATGGTAAAGAATGTGATTAAAGGCTCTTTTCCTATTTCAAAAGTTTTAGTTTTCGAGGGTAATAGCTACGTATGTTGAAAAAATGAAGATATTAGACTATTTTATGATTGCACATGGTAAAGAATGTGATTAAAGGCTCTTTTCCTATTTCAAAAGTTTTAGTTTTCGAGGGTAATAGCTACGTATGTTGAAAAAATGAAGATATTAGACTATTTTATGATTGCAAATGGTAAAGAATGTGATTAAAGGCTCTTTTCCTATTTCAAAAGTTTTAGTTTTCGAGGGTAATAGCTATGTCTGTGGAAAAAATGAAGATATTAGACTATTTTATGATTGCACATGGTAAAGAATGTGATTAAAGGCTCTTTTCCTATTTCAAAAGTTTTAGTTTTCGAGGGTAATAGCTATGTATGTGAAAAAATGAAGATATTAGACTATTTTATGATTGCACATGGTAAAGAATGTGATTAAAGGCTCTTTTCCTATTTCAAAAGTTTTAGTTTTCGAGGGTAATAGCTATGTATGTGAAAAAATGAAGATATTAGACTATTTTATGATTGCAATGGTAAAGAATGTGATTAAAGGCTCTTTTCCTATTTCAAAAGTTTTAGTTTTCGAGGGTAATAGCTATGTTGTAAAGAATTTTATGATTGATGGTAAAGAATGCTCTTTTCCTATGTCAAAAGTTTTAGTTTTCGAGGGTAATAGCTACGTATGTTGAAAAAATGAAGATATTAGACTATTTTATGATTGCAAATGGTAAAGAATGTGATTAAAGGCTCTTTTCCTATTTCAAAAGTTTTAGTTTTCGAGGGTAATAGCTACGTATGTTGAAAAAATGAAGATATTAGACTATTTTATGATTGCAAATGGTAAAGAATGTGATTAAAGGCTCTTTTCCTATTTCAAAAGTTTTAGTTTTCGAGGGTAATAGCTACGTATGTTGAAAAAATGAAGATATTAGACTATTTTATGATTGCACATGGTAAAGAATGTGATTAAAGGCTCTTTTCCTATTTCAAAAGTTTTAGTTTTCGAGGGTAATAGCTATGTCTGTGGAAAAAATGAAGATATTAGACTATTTTATGATTGCACATGGTAAAGAATGTGATTAAAGGCTCTTTTCCTATTTCAAAAGTTTTAGTTTTCGAGGGTAATAGCTACGTATGTGGAAAAAATGAAGATATTAGACTATTTTATGATTGCACATGGTAAAGAATGTGATTAAAGGCTCTTTTCCTATTCAAAAGTTTTAGTTTTCGAGGGTAATAGCTACGTATGTTGAAAAAATGAAGATATTAGACTATTTTATGATTGCAAATGGTAAAGAATGTGATTAAAGGCTCTTTTCCTATTTCAAAAGTTTTAGTTTTCGAGGGTAATAGCTACGTATGTTGAAAAAATGAAGATATTAGACTATTTTATGATTGCAAATGGTAAAGAATGTGATTAAAGGCTCTTTTCCTATTTCAAAAGTTTTAGTTTTCGAGGGTAATAGCTACGTATGTTGAAAAAATGAAGATATTAGACAATTTTATGATTGCAAATGGTAAAGAATGTGATTAAAGGCTCTTTTCCTATTTCAAAAGTTTTAGTTTTCGAGGGTAATAGCTACGTATGTTGAAAAAATGAAGATATTAGACTATTTTATGATTGCAAATGGTAAAGAATGTGATTAAAGGCTCTTTTCCTATTTCAAAAGTTTTAGTTTTCGAGGGTAATAGCTACGTATGTTGGAAAAAATGAAGATATTAGACTATTTTATGATTGCACATGGTAAAGAATGTGATTAAAGGCTCTTTTCCTATTTCAAAAGTTTTAGTTTTCGAGGGTAATAGCTACGTATGTTGAAAAAATGAAGATATTAGACTATTTTATGATTGCACATGGTAAAGAATGTGATTAAAGGCTCTTTTCCTATTTCAAAAGTTTTAGTTTTCGAGGGTAATAGCTACGTATGTTGAAAAAATGAAGATATTAGACTATTTTATGATTGCAAATGGTAAAGAATGTGATTAAAGGCTCTTTTCCTATTTCAAAAGTTTTAGTTTTCGAGGGTAATAGCTACGTATGTTGAAAAAATGAAGATATTAGACTATTTTATGATTGCAAATGGTAAAGAATGTGATTAAAGGCTCTTTTCCTATTCAAAAGTTTTAGTTTTCGAGGGTAATAGCTACGTATGTTGAAAAAATGAAGATATTAGACTATTTTATGATTGCAAATGGTAAAGAATGTGATTAAAGGCTCTTTTCCTATTCAAAAGTTTTAGTTTTCGAGGGTAATAGCTACGTATGTTGAAAAAATGAAGATATTAGACTATTTTATGATTGCACATGGTAAAGAATGTGATTAAAGGCTCTTTTCCTATTTCAAAAGTTTTAGTTTTCGAGGGTAATAGCTACGTATGTTGAAAAAATGAAGATATTAGACATTTTATGATTGCACATGGTAAAGAATGTGATTAAAGGCTCTTTTCCTATTTCAAAAGTTTTAGTTTTCGAGGGTAATAGCTACGTATGTTGAAAAAATGAAGATATTAGACTATTTTATGATTGCAATGGTAAAGAATGTGATTAAAGGCTCTTTTCCTATTTCAAAAGTTTTAGTTTTCGAGGGTAATAGCTACGTATGTTGAAAAAATGAAGATATTAGACTATTTTATGATTGCAAATGGTAAAGAATGTGATTAAAGGCTCTTTTCCTATTCAAAAG
>NW_027064485.1:0-26030 GCF_032884065.1 Artemia franciscana
GTCTGTGCATATAAATAGATTTTCAGGTTTACCGACTCTTGAACATGCAACATATAATGGTCCATGGGAAAACAATCCGTATTCAGATCTATACCTCATGATTCTAATGATTGCCCTTGAGCTTTGTTGATGGTGATTGCTAATCGACCATTCCCTGAGTCGCCATCGTCATTTATATATCCACCTTTGCACCCCGGCGTTCCCTTTGTAGTTATGTCCCTGTGTCCCCGGTCGTCATTTATATTCCCTGTGTCCCGGTCGTCATTTGTGTCCCGGTGTTCCAGTCTGTGATTTCTCTTTGAGTGTCCCGGGCGTCATTTATATTCCTTGTGTCCCGGTGTCCCGGTCGTCATTTACATCCCCCTGTGCCCCCCGGCGTCCCCATTGTAGTTGTGTCCTGTGTCCCGGTCGTCATTTATATTCCCTGTGTCCCGGTCGTCATTTGTATCCCGGTGTCCCGTCTGTATATACATTCGTTTTTAGTTTTGTTTTTCTCCTTTATTTTTTTCCTTTTTTCTTTTTTTTCTTTTTTAGTTTATTTAGATTTTTAGATTTTTTAGTTTTTTTATTAGTTTTTAGTTTTTTTGTAGTTTTTACCATTTTTTTAGTTTTTTTAGTTTTTTTTTTTACTTATGTCCTGGTCGTCATTTATACTCCCTGTGTCCCGGTCGTCATTTGTGTCTCGGTGCTTGATGATTGCTAATTTATATTATATTTATATTTATATTTTTTATATTTATTAATATTTTTTTAGTTTCTTTTTCTCTTATTTTTCAGTTTTTTCCTTTTTTTTTTAGTTTTTTTTCTTTTTTAGTTTTTAGTTTTTTTTAGTTTTTTACCTTTTTTTAGTTTTTTTAGTTTTTTTAGTTTTTTAGCTTTTTTAGTTTTTTTATTAGTTTTTAGTTTTTTTTTAGTTTTTGCCTTTTTTTAGTTTTTTCAGTTTTTTTTTAGTTTTTAGTTTTTTTCCTTTTTTATTTTTTTTAGTTTTTTAGCTTTTTTAGTTTTTTTTTCTTTTTAGTTTTTTTTGTAGTTTTTACCTTTTTTAGTTTTTTTTCTTCTTTTGTATTAGTGTGAAATAATTCAGACGTCATATGCGGACAAACACGAGGGACATAACTACAAAGGGGACGCCGGGGTGCACAGGGGGATATATAAATGACGATGGCGACTCAGGGAATGGTCGATTAGCAATCACCATCAACAAAGCTCAAGGTTAATCATTAGAATCATGAGGTATAGATCTGAATACGGATTGTTTTCCCATGGACCATTATATGTTGCATGTTCAAGAGTCGGTAAACCTGAAAATCTATTTATATGCACAGACAATGGGACAGCAAAGAATGTTGTATATTCGCAAGTTTTACGTAGTTAAAAACATATATATATATATATATATACTAGCTGTTGGGGTGGCGCTTCGCGCCACCCCAACACCTAGTTGGTGGGGGCGCTTCGACCCCCCCCCCCAAGCCCCCCCGCGCGCGTAAGTCGTTACGCGCCATATAGTTACGCGCCATTGTAGTTGTGTCCCTATGTCCCACTGTGAATATATATATATATATATATATATATATATATATATATATATATATATATATATATATATATATATATATTTATATATATATATATATATATATATATATATATATATATGTTTTTAACTACGTAAAACTTGCGAATATACAACATTCTTTGCTGTCCCATTGTCTGTGCATATAAATAGATTGTCAGGTTTACCGACTCTTGAACATGCAACATATAATGGTCCATGGGAAAACAATCCGTATTCAGATCTATACCTCATGTTTCTAATGATTGCCCTTGAGCTTTGTTGATGGTGATTGCTAATCGACCATTCCTGAGGCGCCATCGTCATTTATATATCCCCCTGTGCACCCCGGCGTCCCCTTTGTAGTTATGTCCCTGTGTCCCGGTCGTCATTTATATTCCCTGTGTCCCGGTCGTCATTTGTGTCCCGGTGTTCCAGTCTGTGATTTCTCTTTGAGTGTCCCGGGCGTCATTTATATTCCTTGTGTCCCGGTGTCCCGGTCGTCATTTATATCCCCCTGTGCCCCCGGCGTCCCCATTGTAGTTGTGTCCCTGTGTCCCGGTCGTCATTTATATTCCCTGTGTCCCGGTCGTCATTTGTATCCCGGTGTCCCGGTCTGTATATACATTCGTTTTTTAGTTTGTTTTTCTCCTTTATTTTTTTCCTTTTTTCTTTTTTTCTTTTTTTGTTTATTTAGATTTTTAGATTTTTTAGTTTTTTTTATTAGTTTTTAGTTTTTTGTAGTTTTTACCATTTTTTTTAGTTTTTTTAGTTTTTTTTTTTTTACTTATGTCCTGGTCGTCATTTATACTCCCTGTGTCCCGGTCGTCATTTGTCTCTCGGTGCTTTGTTGATTGCTAATTTATATTATATTTATATTTATATTTTTTATATTTATTAATATTTTTTTAGTTTTCTTTTTCTCTTATTTTTCAGTTTTTTCCTTTTTTTAGTTTTTTCTTTTTTAGTTTTTAGTTTTTTTTTGTTTTTTACCTTTTTTTAGTTTTTTTAGTTTTTTTAGTTTTTTAGCTTTTTTAGTTTTTTTATTAGTTTTTAGTTTTTTTTAGTTTTTGCCTTTTTTTAGTTTTTTCAGTTTTTTTTAGTTTTAGTTTTTTACCTTTTTTTAGTTTTTTTTTAGTTTTTTAGCTTTTTTAGTTTTTTTTTCTTTTTAGTTTTTTTTGTAGTTTTTACCTTTTTTAGTTTTTTTTCTTCTTTTGTATTAGTGTGAAATAATTCAGACGTCATATGCGGACAAACACGACGTCACTCGACAGACAGACAGACAGACATAACCCACAAACAACTTATTTTTATATATATTTATTCATATTTTTTTAGTTTTCTTTTTCTCTTTTATTTTTCAGTTTTTTCCTTTTTTTTAGTTTTTTTTCTTTTTTAGTTTTTAGTTTTTTTTTAGTTTTTTACCTTTTTTTAGTTTTTTTTTAGTTTTTTTAGTTTTTTAGCTTTTTTAGTTTTTTTATTAGTTTTTATTTTTTTTTGTAGTTTTTGCCTTTTTTTTATTTTTTTCAGTTTTTTTTAGTTATTAGATTTTACCTTTTTTTAGTTTTTTTCAGTTTTTTAGCTTTTTTAGTTTTTTTTTCTTTTTAGTTTTTTTTGTAGTTTTTACCTTTTTTAGTTTTTTTCTTCTTTTGTATTAGTGTGAAATAATTCAGACGTCATATGCGGACAAACATGACGTCACCTGATCCACACACAGATCCACACACAGACAACTTATTTTTGTTGGCGGGGCGCTTCGCGCCCCCCCAGGCCCCCCCACGCGTGTAAGTCGTTACGCGCCATATTAGTTACGCGCCATTGTAGCTGTGTCCCACCTGTGAATAGAGATATATATAAATATATATTTTTAACTACGTAAAACATGCGAATATACAACATTCTTCGCTGTCCCATTGTCTGTGCATATAAATAGCATTTATATTCCCTGTGTCCCGGTCGTCATTTGTGTCCTAGTGTCCCAGTTTGTATTTTCTCTTTGAGTGTCCCGGTCGTCATTTATATTCCCTGTGTCCCAGTGTCCCGGTTGTCATTTGTGTCCCGGTCTGTAATTTCTATTCAAACAATCCCTGTGTCTCAGTCGTCAATTATATATCCCGCCTGTGCCCCTGGTGTCCCCGTTGTAGTTGTTTCCCTGCGTCCCGGTCGTAATTTATATTCCCGGTCGTGATTTGTGTCCGGGTGTCCCAGTCTGTAATTTTTCTTTGAGGTTCCTAGTCGTCATTTATATTCCCTTTGTGTCGGTCGTCAATTGTGTCCCGGTCTGTAATTTATCTTTGAGTGTTTTTTCTTTTTAGTTTTTTTTAGTTTTTTACATTTTTTCAGTTTTTTTTTCTCTTTATTTTTCAGCGTCACTATGAAGTACATATCGCCGAACCTTTGTTTTTTAACTTAAATCTGGGAGGCATTGATGACCTTATCCAAGTCAAAATCCCAAACCCAATCATTATCGCTATCATTTTCAGTTTGATATGTTTTGACTCTCGCTTTCCAGGTGGATTTTCATCTAACTGCGCGGTTTTGCGTTCTTTAGCCGCAAGCCTGTTTTCTTGCTGTTCTTGTGATTCCTCGGCACGCTTTCTTTTCTTACATTCTCTATCAGCTGCAAGCCTGTTTTCTTGCTGTTCTTGTGATTCCTCGGCACGCTTTCTTTTCTTACTTTCTCTATCAGCAGCAAGTTTTTTGGCATAGACTCTTTGAGCAGCTTCCTCGGCTGTTGCCATTGTAGGTTCTTCCGTCATTTTACAATTAAACATTTTTCCGTGAACGCATGTCTTAAATACCATTAATGACGTCACCGTCATAGCAAAAATGACGACAACTAATTTCATGACGTCAGTCAACACAGAAACATGACGTCACCTGATCCACAGACAGACACACGGAGAGACAACTTATTTTTATATATATATATATATATATATATATATATCTATATATATATATATATATATATATATATATATATATATATATATACATATATATATATATATATATATATATATATATGTATATATATATATATATATATATATATACTAGCTGTTGGGGTGGCGCTTCGCGCCACCCCAACACCTAGTTGGTGGGGCGCTTCGCGCCCCCCCCAAGCCCCCCCGCGCGCGTAAGTCGTTACGCGCCATATTAGTTACGCGCCATTGTAGCTGTGTCCCTTTGTCCCACCTGTGAATAGAGATATATATAAATATATATTTTTAGCTACGTAAAACATGCGAATATACAACATTCTTCGCTGTCCCAATGTCTCTGCATATAAATAGCATTTATATTTATATGTCTGTGCATATACAAAGCCTTATGTAGTAATAATGACGTCATATGCAAACGCTCTTTTTACAAACAAACAAACATGCATACACACAACTCGCTTCGCGCCACCCCAACACCTAGTTGGTGGGGCGCTTAGCGCCCCCCAAGCCCCCCGCGCGCGTAAGTCGTTACGCGCCATATTAGTTACACGCCATTGTAGCTGTGTCCCACCTGTGAATAGAGATATATATAAATATATATTTTTAACTACGTAAAACATGCGAAATACAACATTCTTCGCTGTCCCATTGTCTGTGCATATAAATAGCATTTATATTCCCTGTGTCCCGGTCGTCATTTGTGTCTTAGTGTCCCAGTTTTTATTTTCTCTTTGAGTGTCCCGGTCGTCATTTATATTCCCTGTGTCCCAGTGTCCCGGTTGTCATTTGTGTCCCGGTCTGTAATTTCTATTCAAACAATCCCTGTGTCTCAGTCGTCAATTATATATCCCGCCTGTGCCCCCGGCGTCCCCGTTGTAGTTGTTTCCCTGCGTCCCGTCGTCATTTATATTCCCGGTCGTGATTTGTGTCCGGGTGTCCCAGTCTGTAATTTTTCTTTGAGGTTCCTAGTCGTCATTTATATTCCCTCTGTGTCGGTCATCATTTGTGTCCCGGTCTGTAATTATCTTTGATTGTTTTTTCTTTTTAGTTTTTTAGTTTTTTACATTTTTTCAGTTTTTTTTCTTCTTTATTTTTCAGCGTCACTATGAAGTACATATCGCCGAACCTTTGTTTTTTAACTTAAATCTGGTAGGCATTGATGACCTTATCCAAGTCAAAATCCGAAACCCAATCATTATCGCTATCATTTTTAGTTTTGATATGTTTTGACTCTCGCTTTCCAGGTGGATTTTCATCTAACTGCGCGGTTTTGCGTTCTTTAGCCGCAAGCCTGTTTTCTTGCTGTTCTTGTGATTCCTCGGCACGCTTTCTTTTCTTACTTTCTCTGTCAGCAGCAAGTTTTTTGGCATAGACTCTTTGAGCAGCTTCCTCGGCTGTTGCCATTGTAGGTTCTTCAGTCATTTTACAATTAAACATTTTTCCGTGAACGCATGTCTTAAATACCATTAATGACGTCACCGTCATAGCAAAAATGACGACAACTAACTTCATGACGTCAGTCGACACAGAAACATGACGTCACCTGACACACAGACAGACACACAGACAGACAACTTATTTTTATATATATAGATAGATAGATATATATACTAGCTGTTGGGGTGGCGCTTCGCGCCACCCAACACCTAGTTGGTGGGGCGCTTCGCGCCCCCCCAAGCCCCCCGCGCGCGTAAGTCGTTACGCGCCATATTAGTTACGCGCCATTGTAGTTGTGTCCCTGTGTCCCACCTGTGAATATAGATAGATTTATATATGTGTTTCAAACTACGTAAAAATTGCGAATATACAACATTCTTGGCTTTCCCATTGTCTGTCCATATACAAAGCCGTGTGTACTAATAATGACGTCATATGCAAACGCTCTTTTTACAAACAAACAAACATGCATACACACAACTCGTTTTTATATAGATAGATAGATAGATAGATACAATACAAATTAACTGCGTTAAAACTTGCGAATATACAACATTCTTCGCTGTCCAATTGTCGCTGCATATAAATAAATTGTCAGGTTTACCGACCCTCGAACATGCAACGTACAATTGTCCATGGGAAAACCATCAGTATTGAGATCTATACCACATTTTTCTAATGATTGACCTTGTGCTTTGTTATGGTGATTGCAAATGCTAATCGAATTGGAATTGCAATCGAAATGCTAATTGCAATTGCAATCTTTTAAATTGAAAAGGCAGATCCGTTGGAATCATGGGAATGCGAGGAATAAGAACAGCCTCACCTCAAAAGGCCCTGTCAAGATTGTGGCCTCTATTAGTTTTTCCATTCTTTTTTTTTTACGGCAAGTCGCGTGCCTTTGCAAAGCTTTGGTGGGTTGATATTTCTTAAAAGTATTATTGGTACGCCTATTTTTAATTGTAGCACGTGTAATGGAAACCCTGAAAGATCTATGGAATTTAAAATTCAGATGGATAATTAACCGCTTCATTTGGTTCCAAAACTGTGTCGACTGACTTGTAAAGGACTGCCTGGTCTCGAATCTTGGTCAAAACAATATTGTGATTTCGTGGACGTCTATATTTTTGGGTGCGAGAATCACTCTTTCACTTAGCCATTTATTATTTTTATAATTTTTTAGAATATTCGGAAATACTTTTTCAATCAATTCATTTTTGGACGTCACTAAATTACAGAAATCAGCAGGTAGTTGTATACGTCCTGAAATTGAGTCTACTGGGAGCTTCCCGTTTCCAATTGCCAGCAATTGATCTGAAAATGTTTGACCAGAGTCATCGTTTTGCAATTGGACACGCATATTTGTAGTTAATTTTAATATTTTTACGTGTGCCCATAAATTAGAATTTTTCAGGCAAGCATTCATTTCGTCTGCAGGAGTTGATCTAGGTATTATAGGTAATGTTTGCCTGAAATCTCCCACAAGCAATATTAGTGTGCTGCCAAAGGGTTTCGACTTCCCTCTCAAATCTTTCAAGCATTGATCCAGAGCCTCGAAGCGATTTTTTGTGTGCCATTTTGCACTCATCCCAAATAATAAGTTTGCATTGCTGCAATACTTTACCCATCCCAGATGATTTGGAAATATTGCACGTGGGAGTTTCTGTAGAATGCAAATTCAGAGGCAATTTCAAAGCGGAATGAGCAGTTTTTCCACCAGGCAGCAATGTTGCGGCTATTCCGGACGACGCAATTGCCAACGCTATATCATTTTTTGATCGAATTGATGCCAGAATCAGTTTTATCACAAACGTTTTACCAGTACCTCCTGGCGCATCCAAAAAAAAAATTTCTCCAACGTTGTTATCGACACAATGCATTATCGTATCATAAATGTCTTTTTGTTCCGACGTTAACTTGGAAATGTTATTTTGTACATACGACAATAGATCACTCGTACTGTAACTTTGTTCACGATCCATTTCTACACATGTCGAAACAGAAGCGATACGATTAGGTGAAGGCATACCCAAATCCTGAAGAGGTTTGTTTGCCATACGTACGCACAAATCTTGTATAATAACTAAAGTGTAGTTATAAATTTCTGATATAAAATCAAAAGTCATATCTGACGTCTCTAACTGTTTTCGATGGAGTATATCTTCGGACATTTTTGACTTATATTTTTCCCATAACTCTGTAGGAGCTGATGGAGAGCAAGTTGTTAAAATGATGCCAAACAATGCATGAATTTGACTTGGGGTTGACGTTTCGCACGCGTCAGTGATGCAGTTATCCCAGTGTTGGTCATTCTCCAATAAATTCAGAGCTTGGCATGCACTACGGTAAGTGTCATGTATAGTACCGTTTACAGTTCTCAAATACTCAAGGATGTCGGACTGGGTACATTCACCAAAAGCAGGCGTAGAAAGAAGCATTCATGTTGATTGGGGTGAACGGTGTAAAGTCTTCCTATCGTGGTATCTTTGAAGATGGTAGGTTGGCCATCGACTGACTTACCCTGTTTTCGACGTTCAAATACTTTATTTTTAGTATTCTACGTGTAATACGAAGGCACTTCAGTATACAGCAGTTTTTTTTGCAAAAGAATCATTTTTGCAAAGCGAAAAAAAGCTGTTAATTTTGTATCCGGTGGATTCAGGGCTCTTGTTGCACGTTGGTTTCCGAGAAATAAACACGTTGACCATTCTGTAAATGTACCGCTAAGTGAACAACAGCTGGAATACGTTCATGTATCGGAAATGAAAGAATTCGCCAAACAGCTTCAGTACTGCTTATGTATCTTCCAGCCTGATATTGTACGATTTCGTCGAAATCTTTGATTTTGGGCTGCAAGCCAAAAACTGCCATGTCACTGCCTTTGTTGACGTATTTACATATGTATTTGATTGCCTTTACGGAGTTACAGTATTCAACGTTTATGTGTGCATTAAATGTTTTTGATAATAATGGGGAATATGGGAACAACCCACTGGTTATCTACTTCGATGGTGGTACCTTTACGCTTCTTTATTATTGCTGTTTTACCGCCATCTTCAGTAGATCTTCTTCTATATTGTGGGTAACCATCATTGCCAATAATTGTGTTGGATACTAAACGTCGAGGATATTGCTTTGTGCACCTTCCTTTGGCCATGCATGGTGAATTTTCGTTCAGTGCACCGCAAGGTCCATGTATCATATTTTTTACAATAATATCATGAAACCCCTTATCGACATTTTTATCAGGTATTTCAGCGGAAATCACATCATCAATTTCGTTCGAAGTATTTTTTTTATGTAGCCAGATTAGTATATGTGCGTGTGGCAAACCTCGTTTTTACCATTCCACTGAGTACATCCAGCATCGCACTGACCCAAACACTTCAAGTTTTACTATGTAGTTTATCAGTGATTTGAAGTTTTGCCGGAAGACACGGGCCGTAATGTCATGTCTATTAACCGCCGATTGTCCTTGAAGTAAAAGCTGCAGTATCTCGTCCCAAGATTGATACATGTAAATGTAATAAATAAATCTGGACGACCATAGAGACGAACATACGCAATAGCATCTTGAGCATATTCATGCATATGACGGGACTGCCAGCATATAACGAAGTAAAATTGTTAATCTTCCAACGTTTGTGGTATTACCGTCATTTATAACTGCATCTCGCAAATGAATGTATTGTTCAGAGCGGAGCTTGGTCTGATTCAGGTGGATATATAGCAAACGTTCTGATTCAATATTAGCATACATATCAACGACAAATTGGTGAAACAATTCACGGCATTTTAAAATATAATTTTCTTCATCCTGCCGAATCATTAGTCTATAGGAATAATAATGCATTGCACTGCATTTCTTATCATTTCTTTGTTAGTGGCTGGATTCATCAATTTGATATTAAAGTGATAGCCGTCGGCTCCATCCAAAAAATGTTAGGATATTGTAGGGCATCGTAGCATCGATGAGTTTCAGCAATTCTTAACAACTGAGCGTTTCGCTTATGAAGAATAATATCTCGAGGTAAAAACTGATCACCGACCATAACGATTGCCACTTCGTCGATAGTTGGAGCATTGTATCTACGCACATGTTGGCCAGGAGGTGTTTTGTCAGCGGAAATAACAATTTTATGCGTATCAGTAGGCATCAAATCGATGGCTGTTTTGAACAGACGCACTAAATTATTATTTTCGTGGAAAAGATGTTGCAATTGGGAAACGATTGTCCTTTCAATGTTGGGAAAATTTTCGCAACTTGCATTCAATTCAGAATTTCTATCACTGATGAAGTGCAATTGTAAAATTTATGATTCTAGCCTGAGAATGGTAGAAGGGACCCTGCTCTATGATAAATTTGCCCTTTTACTTTGAAAGAAGACATAAATTGATCTGGATTTTCGATTTGGGCTCCAAATGACGTCATTTGGAAACATGAGTTGTATTTTCTGATTTGTGACAAAAAACGCTTAGATTCTGACGTAGTTCAGTAAGGAAAGTCTTCAATGGCTCTGGTGGTGCAGCCAATAGAGGAAGTTTAACTTTTCCTGAGGCGCAACACATTCCCATTGTTTCACCATTGAATTTCAAGGCCTTGCAATAGGGACAAATTTTAGACATAGTCCCGATTTGAACACATCTACTCAAGCTATAATCATCGACTGGGCTGTACCTGAATGCCAGGCGATAACTTTCAGGTTGCTCTGATTCCTCGGCACGCTTTCTTTTCTTACTTTCTCTATCAGCAGCAAGCCTGATTTCTTGCTGTTCTTGTGATTCCTCGGCACGCTTTCTTTTCTTACTTTCTCTATCAGCAGCAAGCCTGATTTCTTGCTGTTTTTGTGATTCCTCGGCACGCCTTCTTTTTTTACTTTCTCTTTTAGCAGCAAGTCTGCTTTCGCGTTGCTCTGGTAGCTCCTCGACTGACGAAATTACAGACCGGGACATCGGGACACAAATGACGACCGGGACACCGGCACATAGGGAATATAAATGACGACCGGGACACTCAAAGAGAAAGCGACCGGGACACAAGGAATGTTCGATTAGCAATCACCATCAACAAAGCACCGGGTCACAAATGACGACCGGGGCACAGGGAGTATAAACTATAACGGGGACGCCGGGGGGCACAGGGGGATATATAAATGACGACGGGGACACAGGGAATATTCGATTAGCAATCACCATCAACAAAGCTCAAGGGCAATCATTAGAATCATGAGGTATAACTAAAAAACTAAAAAAAGGTAAAAACTAAAAACTAAAAAAGACCAATTCAAAAACGAATATATATACAGACCGGGACACCGGACACAAATGACGACCGGGACACAAGGAATATAAATGACGACCGGGACATAGGGACACAACTACAACGGGGACGCCGGGTACGGATTGTTTTCCCATGGACCATTATATGCTGCATGTTCAAGAGTCGGTAAACCTGACAATCTATTTATATGCATAGACAATGGGACAGCAAAGAATGTTGTATATTCGCAAGTTTTACGTTGTTAAAAACATCTATCTATATATATCTTCATCAGTCATTGTAAACTTAAACATTAATAGATTTCTACGTGAACATATGTCTTATATAACTTGAATGACGTCACCATCAAAGCAAAAATGACGGCAACTAATTTCATGACTTAATTTCAGAACTTAATTCTGTGTTGACTGACGTCATGAAATTAGTTGTCGTCATTTTTGTTATGACGATGCTTAGTATATTGTAAAACACATTAATTTGGTTAATAATATACCATTTAAAACACCAAAATGAACATGCTGGAGTAGTCACTCGGTGAGAGAGGGTGTCAGAACGGAGAATGAAGGTCCCAGGTCAAATCCTGGTTAGGCTAAAAAAGGTAAAAATCTAAAAACTAAAAAAAAACTGAAAAAACTAAAAAAGGTAAAAACTACAAAAAAAACTAAAAAACTAATAAAAAAATTAAGAATAAAAATAAAAAAAATAAAAAAGATAAAAACTAAAAAAAGTAAAAAGAAAAAACGAAAAAAAACTAAAAAGCTAAAAAAAAAGGTAAAAACCAATAAAAAACTGACAAGAAAAAAAGGAATAAAACTAAAAAAATTTTCATCTAAAAAACTAAAAAAAACTAAAAAAGGTAAAAACTAAAAGAACTAAAAAGAAAAAAAAACTAAAAAAAGGAAAAAAACTGAAAAATAAAGGAGAAAAAGAAAACTAAAAAATATAAATAAAAATAAAAAAACTAAAAAGATAAAAACTTCAAAAAAAACTAAAAAGAAAAAAGAAAAAAACTAAAAAACCTAAAAAAAGGCCAAAACCAATAAAAAAAACTAAAAGGAAAAAAAAGGGAAAAATTAAAAATTTATATCATCATATACCAATTCAAAAACGAATGTATACCGGGATGACGACCGGGACACAGGGAATATAAATGACACAACTACAACAGGGACGCCGGGGGGCACAGGGGGATATAAATGACGACCGAGACACCGGGACACAAGGAATATAAATGACGCCCGGGACACTCAAAGAGAAATCAGAGACTGGGACACCTGGACACAAATGACGACACAGGGAATATAAATGACGACCGGGACACAGGGACATAACTACAAAGGGGACGCCGGGGTGCACAGGGGGATATATAAATGACGATGGCGACTCAGGGAATGGTCGATTAGCAATCACCATCAACAAAGCTCAAGGGCAATCATTAGAATCATGAGGTATAGATCTGAATACGGATTGTTTTCCCATTGACCATTATATGTTGCATGTTCAAGAGTCGGTAAACCTGACAATCTATTTATATGCACAGACAATGGGACAGCAAAGAATGTTGTATATTCGCAAGTTTTACGTAGTTAAAAACATATATATATATATATATATATATATATATATATATATATATATATATATATATATATATATATATATATATACTAGCTGTTGGGGTGCGCTTCGCGCCACCCCAACACCTAGTTGGTGGGGGCGCTTCGCGCCCCCCCCAAGCCCCCCCGCGCGCGTAAGTCGTTACGCGCCATAATAGTTACGCGCCATTGTAGTTGTGTCCCTATGTCCCACCTGTGAATATAGATATATATATATATATATATATGGTTTTAACTACGTAAAACTTGCGAATATACAACATTCTTTGCTGTCCCATTGTCTTTGCATATAAATAGATTGTCAGGTTATCCCCCTGTTTCCCCCGGTGTCCCCGTTGTAGTTGTGTCCCTGTGTCCCGGTCGTCATTTATATTCCCTGTGTCCCGGGTCCCGGTCATCATTTGTATCCCGGTGTCCCGGTCTGTATATACATTCGTTTTTTAGTTTTGTTTTTCTCCTTTATTTTTTTCCTTTTTTTTTCTTTTTAGCTTATTTAGATTTTTAGATTTTTAGTTTTTTTTATTAGTTTTTTAGTTTTTATTTCTTTTTAGTTTTTTTGTCCCGGTCGTCATTTATATCCCCCTGTTTCCCCCGGTGTCCCCGTTGTAGTTGTGTCCCTGTGTCCCGGTCGTTATTTATATTCCCTGTGTCCCGGTCGTCATTTGTATCCCGGTGTACCGGTCTGTATATACATTCGTTTTTTAGTTTTGTTTTTCTCCTTTATTTTTTTCCTTTTTTTTTCTTTTTTAGTTTATTTAGATTTTTAGATTTTTTAGTTTTTTTATTAGTTTTTAGTTTTTTTTTCTTTTTAGTTTTTTTGTAGTTTTTACCTTCTTTTTAGTTTTGTTAATTTTTTTTTTTACTTGTGTCCTGGTCGTCATTTATACTCCCTGTGTCCCGGTGCTTTGTTGATTGCTAATCGAACATTCCTTTTGTCCTGGTCGCTTTCTCTTTGAGTGTCGTCATTTATTTTTTTCTTTTTAGTTCTTTTAGTTTTTACCTTTTTTAGTTTTTTTTAGTTTTTAGTTTTTTTAGTTTTTTACCTTTTTTTAGTTTTTTTAGTTTTTAGCTTTTTTATTTTTTTTATTAGTTTTTAGTTTTTTTGTAGTTTTTGCCTTTTTTTTAGTTTTTTGTCCTGGTCGCTTTCTCTTTGAGTGTCGTCATTTATTAGTTTTTTTCCTTTTTTTTTTTAGTTTTTTATTGGTTTTTACCTTTATTTTAGCTTATTTTTCAGTTTTTCCTTTTTTTTAGTTTTTTTTATTTTTTATTTTTTTTAGTTTTTTACCTTTTTTTAGTTTTTTTAGTTTTTTTAGTTTTTTAGCTTTTTACTTTTTTTATTAGTTTTTAGTTTTTTTTTGTAGTTTTTGCCTTTTTTTAGTTTTTTCAGTTTTTTTTTTAGTTTTTATTGGTTTTTACCTTTATAGTTTTTTTAGTTTTTTAGCTTTTTTATTTTTTTATTAGTTTTTAGTTTTTTTGTAGTTTTTGCCTTTTTTTAGTTTTTTCAGTTTTGACGTCACCTAATCCAGTTTTTTCAGGTGACGTCACCTGACACATCCATCCACACATCCATCCACACATCCACAGACAGACAACTTATTTTTATATATATAGATATATATATATATATATATATATATATATATATATATATATATACTAGCTGTTGGGGTGGCGCTTCGCGCCACCCCAACACCTAGTTGGTGGGGGCGCTTCGCGCCCCCCCCAAGCCCCCCCGCGCGCGTAAGTCGTTACGCGCCATAATAGTTACGCGCCATTGTAGTTGTGTCCCTATGTCCCACCTGTGAATATAGATATATATATATATATATATATGGTTTTAACTACGTAAAACTTGCGAATATACAACATTCTTTGCTGTCCCATTGTCTTTGCATATAAATAGATTGTCAGGTTATCCCCCTGTTTCCCCCGGTGTCCCCGTTGTAGTTGTGTCCCTGTGTCCCGGTCGTCATTTATATTCCCTGTGTCCCGGTCCCGGTCATCATTTGTATCCCGGTGTCCCGGTCTGTATATACATTCGTTTTTTAGTTTTGTTTTTCTCCTTTATTTTTTCCTTTTTTTTTCTTTTTTAGCTTATTTAGATTTTAGATTTTTTAGTTTTTTTTATTAGTTTTTAGTTTTTATTTCTTTTTAGTTTTTTGTCCCGGTCGTCATTTATATCCCCCTGTTTCCCCCGGTGTCCCCGTTGTAGTTGTGTCCCTGTGTCCCGGTCGTTATTTATATTCCCTGTGTCCCGGTCGTCATTTGTATCCCGGTGTACCGGTCTGTATATACATTCGTTTTTTAGTTTTGTTTTTCTCCTTTATTTTTTTCCTTTTTTTTTCTTTTTAGTTTATTTAGATTTTTAGATTTTTTAGTTTTTTTATTAGTTTTTAGTTTTTTTTTCTTTTTAGTTTTTTGTAGTTTTTACCTTCTTTTTAGTTTTGTTAATTTTTTTTTTACTTGTGTCCTGGTCGTCATTTATACTCCCTGTGTCCCGGTGCTTTGTTGATTGCTAATCGAACATTCCTTTGTCCTGGTCGCTTTCTCTTTGAGTGTCGTCATTTATTTTTTTCTTTTTTAGTTCTTTTAGTTTTTACCTTTTTTAGTTTTTTTTTAGTTTTTAGTTTTTTTAGTTTTTTACCTTTTTTTAGTTTTTTTAGTTTTTTAGCTTTTTATTTTTTTTATTAGTTTTTAGTTTTTTTGTAGTTTTTGCCTTTTTTTTTAGTTTTTTGTCCTGGTCGCTTTCTCTTTGAGTGTCGTCATTTATTAGTTTTTTCCTTTTTTTTTTTTAGTTTTTTATTGGTTTTTACCTTTATTTTAGCTTATTTTTCAGTTTTTTCCTTTTTTTTAGTTTTTTTTATTTTTTATTTTTTTAGTTTTTTACCTTTTTTTAGTTTATTTAGTTTTTTTAGTTTTTTAGCTTTTTTACTTTTTTTATTAGTTTTTAGTTTTTTTTTGTAGTTTTTGCCTTTTTTTAGTTTTTTCAGTTTTTTTTTTAGTTTTTTATTGGTTTTTACCTTTATAGTTTTTTTAGTTTTTTAGCTTTTTTATTTTTTTTATTAGTTTTTAGTTTTTTTTGTAGTTTTTGCCTTTTTTTAGTTTTTTCAGTTTTGACGTCACCTAATCCAGTTTTTTCAGGTGACGTCACCTGACACATCCATCCACACATCCATCCATCCATCCATCCACAGACAACTTATTTTTATATATATAGATAGATATATATACTAGCTGTTGGGGTGGCGCTTCGCGCCCCCCCCAAGCCCCCCCGCGCGCGTAAGTCGTTACGCGCCATAATAGTTACGCGCCATTGTAGTTGTGTCCCTATGTCCCACCTGTGAATATAGATATATATATATATATATGGTTTTAACTACGTAAAACTTGCGAATATACAACATTCTTTGCTGTCCCATTGTCTTTGCATATAAATAGATTGTCAGGTTATCCCCCTGTTTCCCCCGGTGTCCCCGTTGTAGTTGTGTCCCTGTGTCCCGGTCGTCATTTATATTCCCTGTGTCCCGGGTCCCGGTCATCATTTGTATCCCGGTGTCCCGGTCTGTATATACATTCGTTTTTTAGTTTTGTTTTTCTCCTTTATTTTTTTCCTTTTTTTTTCTTTTTAGCTTATTTAGATTTTTAGATTTTTTAGTTTTTTTTATTAGTTTTTAGTTTTTATTTCTTTTTAGTTTTTTTGTCCCGGTCGTCATTTATATCCCCCTGTTTCCCCCGGTGTCCCCGTTGTAGTTGTGTCCCTGTGTCCCGGTCGTTATTTATATTCCCTGTGTCCCGGTCGTCATTTGTATCCCGGTGTACCGGTCTGTATATACATTCGTTTTTTAGTTTTGTTTTTCTCCTTTATTTTTTTCCTTTTTTTTTCTTTTTTAGTTTATTTAGATTTTTAGATTTTTTAGTTTTTTATTAGTTTTTAGTTTTTTTTTCTTTTTAGTTTTTTTGTAGTTTTTACCTTCTTTTTAGTTTTGTTAATTTTTTTTTTACTTGTGTCCTGGTCGTCATTTATACTCCCTGTGTCCCGGTGCTTTGTTGATTGCTAATCGAACATTCCTTTTGTCCTGGTCGCTTTCTCTTTGAGTGTCGTCATTTATTTTTTTCTTTTTTAGTTCTTTTAGTTTTTACCTTTTTTAGTTTTTTTTTAGTTTTTAGTTTTTTTAGTTTTTTACCTTTTTTTAGTTTTTTTAGTTTTTTAGCTTTTTTATTTTTTTTATTAGTTTTTAGTTTTTTTGTAGTTTTTGCCTTTTTTTTTAGTTTTTTGTCCTGGTCGCTTTCTCTTTGAGTGTCGTCATTTATTAGTTTTTTCCTTTTTTTTTTTAGTTTTTTATTGGTTTTTACCTTTATTTTAGCTTATTTTTCAGTTTTTTCCTTTTTTTTATTTTTTTTTTATTTTTTATTTTTTTTAGTTTTTTACCTTTTTTTAGTTTTTTTAGTTTTTTTAGTTTTTTAGCTTTTTTACTTTTTTTATTAGTTTTTAGTTTTTTTTTGTAGTTTTTGCCTTTTTTTAGTTTTTTCAGTTTTTTTTTTAGTTTTTTATTGGTTTTTACCTTTATAGTTTTTTTAGTTTTTTAGCTTTTTTATTTTTTTTATTAGTTTTTAGTTTTTTTTGTAGTTTTTTGCCTTTTTTTAGTTTTTTCAGTTTTGACGTCACCTAATCCAGTTTTTCAGGTGACGTCACCTGACACATCCATCCACACATCCATCCACACATCCACAGACAGACAACTTATTTTTATATATATAGATATATATATATATATATATATATATATATATATATATATCTATATATATAAAAATAAGTTGTCTGTGGATGGATGGATGGATGGATGTGTGGATGGATGTGTCAGGTGACGTCACCTGAAAAAACTGGATTAGGTGACGTCAAAACTGAAAAAACTAAAAAAAGGCAAAAACTACAAAAAAAACTAAAAACTAATAAAAAAAATAAAAAAGCTAAAAAACTAAAAAAACTATAAAGGTAAAAACCAATAAAAAACTAAAAAAAAACTGAAAAAACTAAAAAAAGGCAAAAACTACAAAAAAAAACTAAAAACTAATAAAAAAAGTAAAAAAGCTAAAAAACTAAAAAAACTAAAAAAACTAAAAAAAGGTAAAAAACTAAAAAAATAAAAAATAAAAAAAAACTAAAAAAAAGGAAAAAACTGAAAAATAAGCTAAAATAAAGGTAAAAACCAATAAAAAACTAAAAAAAAAAGGAAAAAACTAATAAATGACGACACTCAAAGAGAAAGCGACCAGGACAAAAAACTAAAAAAAAAGGCAAAAACTACAAAAAAACTAAAAACTAATAAAAAAAATAAAAAAGCTAAAAAACTAAAAAAACTAAAAAAAGGTAAAAAACTAAAAAACTAAAAACTAAAAAAAAACTAAAAAGGTAAAACTAAAAGAACTAAAAAAGAAAAAAATAAATGACGACACTCAAAGAGAAAGCGACCAGGACAAAAGGAATGTTCGATTAGCAATCAACAAAGCACCGGGACACAGGAGTATAAATGACGACCAGGACACAAGTAAAAAAAAAAATTAACAAAACTAAAAAGAAGGTAAAAACTACAAAAAAACTAAAAAGAAAAAAAAACTAAAAACTAATAAAAAAACTAAAAAATCTAAAAATCTAAATAAACTAAAAAGAAAAAAAAAGGAAAAAAATAAAGGAGAAAAACAAAACTAAAAAACGAATGTATATACAGACCGGTACACCGGGATACAAATGACGACCGGGACACAGGGAATATAAATAACGACCGGGACACAGGGACACAACTACAACGGGGACACGGGGGAAACAGGGGGATATAAATGACGACCGGGACAAAAAAACTAAAAAGAAATAAAAACTAAAAACTAATAAAAAAAACTAAAAAATCTAAAAATCTAAATAAGCTAAAAAAGAAAAAAAAAGGAAAAAAATAAAGGAGAAAAACAAAACTAAAAAACGAATGTATATACAGACCGGGACACCGGGATACAAATGATGACCGGGACCCGGGACACAGGGAATATAAATGACGACCGGGACACAGGGACACAACTACAACGGGGACACCGGGGGAAACAGGGGGATAACCTGACAATCTATTTATATGCAAAGACAATGGGACAGCAAAGAATGTTGTATATTCGCAAGTTTTACGTAGTTAAAACCATATATATATATATATCTATATTCACAGGTGGGACATTGGGACACAACTACAATGGCGCGTAACTATTATGGCGCGTAACGACTTACGCGCGCGGGGGGGCTTGGGGGGGGCGCGAAGCGCCCCCACCAACTAGGTGTTGGGGTGGCGCGAAGCGCCACCCCAACAGCTAGTATATATATATATATATATATATATATATATATATCTATCTATCTATATTCACAGGTGGGACATAGGGACACAACTACAATGGCGCGTAACTAATATGGCGCGTAACGACTTACGCGCGCGGGGGGGCTTGGGGGGGGCGCGAAGCGCCCCCACCAACTAGGTATTGGGGTGGCGCGAAGCGTCACCCCAACAGCTAGTATCTATATATATACTAGCTGTTGGGGTGGCGCTTCGCGCCACCCCAACACTTAGTTGGTGGGGGCGCTTCGCGCCCCCCCAAGCCCCCCCGCTAGCGTAAGTCGTTACGCGCCATAATAGTTACGCGTCATTGTAGTTGTGTCCCTATGTCCCACCTGTGAATATAGATAGATATATATATATATATATATATATATATCTATCTATCTATATATATAAAAATAAGTTGTCTGTGGATGGATGGATGGATGTGTCAGGTGACGTCACCTGAAAAAACTGGATCAGGTGACGTCAAAACTGAAAAAACTAAAAAAAGGCAAAAAAGACTACAAAAAAAACTAAAAACTAATAAAAAAAATAAAAAAGCTAAAAAACTAAAAAAACTATAAAGGTAAAAACCAATAAAAAACTAAAAAAAAAACTGAAAAAACTAAAAAAAGGCAAAAACTACAAAAAAAACTAAAAACTAATAAAAAAAGTAAAAAAGCTAAAAAACTAAAAAAACTAAAAAAAGGTAAAAAACTAAAAAAAATAAAAATAAAAAAAACTAAAAAAAAGGAAAAAACTGAAAAATAAGCTAAAATAAAGGTAAAAACCAATAAAAAACTAAAAAAAAAAGGAAAAAACTAATAAATGACGACACTCAAAGAGAAAAAAAAGGCAAAAACTACAAAAAAAACTAAAAACTAATAAAAAAAATAAAAAAGCTAAAAAACTAAAAAAACTAAAAAAAGGCAAAAACTACAAAAAAAACTAAAAACTAATAAAAAAGCTAAAAAACTAAAAAAACTAAAAAAAGGCAAAAACTACAAAAAAACTAAAAACTAATAAAAAAAATAAAAAAGCTAAAAAACTAAAAAAAACTAAAAAAACTAAAAAAAGGTAAAAAACTAAAAAACTAAAAACTAAAAAAAACTAAAAAAGGTAAAAACTAAAAGAACTAAAAAAGAAAAAAATAAATGACGACACTCAAAGAGAAAGCGACCAGGACAAAAGGAATGTTCACTACAACGGGGACACCGGGGAAACAGGGGGATGTAAATGACGACCGGGACACCGGGACAGGGAATGGTCGATTAGCAATCACCATCAACAAAGCTCAAGGGCAATCATTAGAATCATGAGGTATAGATCTGAATACAGATTGTTTTCCCATGGACCATTATATGTTGCATGTTCAAGAGTCGGTAAACCTGACAATCTATTTATATGCAAAGACAATGGGACAGCAAAGAATGTTGTATATTCGCAAGTTTTACGTAGTTAAAACCATATATATATATCTATCTATATTCACAGGTGGGACATAGGGACACAACTACAATGGCGCGTAACTATTATGGCGCGTAGCGACTTACGCGCGCGGGGGGGCTTGGGGGGGGCGCGAAGCGCCCCCACAAACTAGGTGTTGGGGTGGCGCGAAGCGCCACCCCAACAGCTAGTATATATATATATATATATATATATATATATATATATATATATATATATATATATATATATATATATATATATATGTATATATATATATATATATATATATATATATATATATATATATATAATATATATATATATATATATATGGTTTTAACTACGTAAAACTTGCGAATATACAACATTCTTTGCTGTCCCATTGTCTTTGCATATAAATAGATTGTCAGGTTTACCGACTCTTGAACATGCAACATATAATGGTCCATGGGAAAACAATCTGTATTCAGATCTATACCTCATGATTCTAATGATTGCCCTTGAGCTTTGTTGATGGTGATTGCTAATCGACCATTCCCTGAGTCGCCATCGTCATTTATATATCCCCCTCTGCACCCCGGTGTCCCCTTTGTAGTTATGTCCCTGTGTCCCCGGTCGTCATTTATATTCCCTGTGTCCCGGTCGTCATTTGTGTCCCGGTGTTCCAGTCTGTGATTTCTCTTTGAGTGTCCCGGGCGTCATTTATATTCCTTGTGTCCCGGTGTCCCGGTCGTCATTTATATCCCCCTGTGCCCCCCGGCGTCCCCATTGTAGTTGTGTCCCTGTGTCCCGGTCGTCATTTATATTCCCTGTGTCCCGGTCGTCATTTGTATCCGGTGTCCCGGTCTGTATATACATTCGTTTTTAGTTTTGTTTTTCTCCTTTATTTTTTTCTTTTTTTTTCTTTTTTAGTTTATTTAGATTTTTAGATTTTTTAGTTTTTTTATTAGTTTTTAGTTTTTTTTTCTTTTTAGTTTTTTGTAGTTTTTACCTTCTTTTTAGTTTTGTTAGTTTTTTTTTTACTTATGTCCTGGTCGTCATTTATACTCCCTGTGTCCAGGTGCTTTGTTGATTGCTAATCGAACATTCCTTTTGTCCTGGTCGCTTTCTCTTTGAGTGTCGTCATTTATTTTTTTCTTTTTTAGTTCTTTTAGTTTTTACCTTTTTTAGTTTTTTTTAGTTTTTTAGATGAAAATTTTTTTTAGTTTTTTCCTTTTTTTCTTTTTAGTTTTTTATTGGTTTTTACCTTTATTTTAGCTTATTTTTCAGTTTTTTTCCTTTTTTTTAGTTTTTTTTTATTTTTTTTTTTTAGTTTTTTACCTTTTTTTAGTTTTTTTTAGTTTTTTTAGTTTTTTAGCTTTTTTACTTTTTTTTTATTAGTTTTTAGTTTTTTTGTAGTTTTTGCCTTTTTTTAGTTTTTTCAGTTTTTTTTTAGTTTTTTATTGGTTTTTACCTTTATTTTAGCTTATTTTTCAGTTTTTTCCTTTTTTTAGTTTTTTTTAGTTTTTAGTTTTTTAGTTTTTTACCTTTTTTAGTTTTTTTAGTTTTTTAGTTTTTTAGCTTTTTTATTTTTTTATTAGTTTTTAGTTTTTTTGTAGTTTTGCCTTTTTTAGTTTTTTTATTTTTTTAGCTTTTTTATTAGTTTTTAGTTTTTTTGTAGTTTTTGCCTTTTTTTAGTTTTTTTAGTTTTTTAGCTTTTTTATTTTTTTTATTAGTTTTTAGTTTTTTTTGTAGTTAGTTTTTTTAGTTTTTTACCTTTTTTTAGTTGTTTTAGTTTTTTAGCTTTTTTATTTTTTTTATTAGTTTTTAGTTTTTTTTGTAGTTTTTGCCTTTTTTTAGTTTTTTTAGTTTTTTAGCTTTTTTATTAGTTTTTAGTTTTTTTTTGTAGTTTTTGCCTTTTTTAGTTTTTTTAGTTTTTAGCTTTTTTATTTTTTTTATTAGTTTTTAGTTTTTTTTGTAGTTTTTGCCTTTTTTTAGTTTTTTCAGTTTTGACGTCACCTGATCCAGTTTTTTCAGGTGACGTCACCTGATCCACGATCCACAGATCCACAGACAACTTATTTTTATATATATAGATTTATATTTATATTTTTTATATTTATTAATATTTTTTTAGTTTTCTTTTTCTCTTATTTTTCAGTTTTTTCCTTTTTTTTAGTTTTTTCTTTTTTAGTTTTTAGTTTTTTTTTTGTTTTTTACCTTTTTTTAGTTTTTTTAGTTTTTTTAGTTTTTTAGCTTTTTTAGTTTTTTTATTAGTTTTTAGTTTTTTTTTTAGTTTTTGCCTTTTTTTAGTTTTTTCAGTTTTTTTTAGTTTTTAGTTTTTTACCTTTTTTTAGTTTTTTTTAGTTTTTTAGCTTTTTTAGTTTTTTTCTTTTTAGTTTTTTTTGTAGTTTTTACCTTTTTTAGTTTTTTTTCTTCTTTTGTATTAGTGTGAAATAATTCAGACGTCATATGCGGACAAACACGACGTCACTCGACAGACAGACAGACAGACATAACCCACAAACAACTTATTTTTATATATATTTATTCATATTTTTTTAGTTTTCTTTTTCTCTTTTATTTTTCAGTTTTTTCCTTTTTTTTAGTTTTTTCTTTTTTAGTTTTTAGTTTTTTTTAGTTTTTTACCTTTTTTTAGTTTTTTTTAGTTTTTTTAGTTTTTTAGCTTTTTTTAGTTTTTTTATTAGTTTTTATTTTTTTTGTAGTTTTTGCCTTTTTTTATTTTTTTCAGTTTTTTTTTAGTTATTAGATTTTTACCTTTTTTTAGTTTTTTTAGTTTTTTAGCTTTTTTAGTTTTTTTTTCTTTTTAGTTTTTTTTTGTAGTTTTTACCTTTTTTAGTTTTTTTCTTCTTTTGTATTAGTGTGAAATAATTCAGACGTCATATGCGGACAAACATGACGTCACCTGATCCACACACAGATCCACACACAGACAACTTATTTTTATATATATAGATAGATATAAGTAAGTTGTATGCATTTTTGTGTCGAGGGTTTGCATATGACGTCTGAAAAATGAAAAAGAAAAAGAAAACTGAAAAAAGGAAAAAACTAAAAACAACTAAAAATGCTAAAAACCAAAATAAAAAGAAAGAAAGAAAAACTAAATAAAAGACAACCTAAAAAGAAGAAAACTAAAAAAAAGTTAAAAAAGGTAAAACTAAAAAGAAGAAAGCTAAAAAAACTAAAAAACCTACCAAACTAAAAAAAGAAAAAAATCATAACATCTTTTTTTGTTTGTTTGAGGGTTTGCATATGACGTTTGAAAAATAAAGAAGAAAATGAAAGAAAAAAATAAAGAAAAAGAAAAAACTAAAAAAGAAAAACTAAAAAGAGAAAAACTAAAAAAATAAAAAAAAACAAAAAAAAACTAAAACAGAAAAAAACAAAAAAATTAAAAAGGTAAAAAACAAAAAAGAAAAAAGCTAAAAAACTAAACAAGCTAGAAAAAAAGAAAAACTAAAAAAGAAAAACACTATAAAAGCTAAAAAACTAAAAATAAGAAAAAAAAATAGAAAACAAAAAAATGAAAAAACAAAAAACAAAAAACTAAAAAAAACCTAAAAAGAAAAAGAAACTTAAAAAAAAAGAAAAAAACATTTAAAAGCTACAAAACTAAAAAAAACTAAAAAAAAATTAAAGCATGTTTTTTTTCTTTTGTATGTTTGAGGGTTTTTATATGACGTCTGAAAAATAAAGAAGAAAATGAAAGAAAAAACTAAAAATGAAAAAAAACTAAAGAAAAGAAAACTAAAAAAAGAGACTCAAAAAAGATAAAACTAAAAAATAAAAAATAAAAAAAAGAAAAACTAAAAAAGAAAAAAAACTAAAAAAAAAGAAAAAACCTAAAAGGAACAAAAACTAAAAAAAAGAAAAAAAAATATAAAAGGTAAAAATCTAAAAAGAAAAAAGCTAAAAAACTAAAAAAAAGAAAAATTATAAAAGAAACAAATTAAAAGAAAGAAAAAACTAAAAACAGAAAAAACTAAAAAAAAGAAAAGCTAAAAAAAACCTATAAATATTTTAAAAATAAAAAAAAATAAAAAAACATAAAAAGAAAACAAATTAATAAAAGAAGAAACTAAAAAAAAGAAAAACTAAGAAAGAAAAAACTAAAAAAAAACTAAAAAAGAAACTATATCTATATATACATAAATAAGTTGTATGTATGCATGTTTGTTTGTTTGTGAGTTTGCATATGACGTCATTATAAATATATACTTTATATATTTATAATATATATACATTATATATACACAGGGTATATATATACAATATATACCCTCGCTCTTTACGCTAAAGTTTGACTCTTTGCCACAATTCTACTTTTTAAAACAACTAAAAACTTTAGCGTAAAGAGCGTGGGACTGCGGAGGGGACAACCCATTTCATATACGGAGTAATTTCTGTTCGTTTTAAGTTTTAATGTCGCTCCTTACTTTCAGTTAAAAAAAAACTAGTTTTTTTTTATTTAATTTCTGAACGTTTTTGAATTAATGCATGTTTGATTTTGGCTCTCCGCACATAAATTATTGAAATGAAATTAGTATATTAATTTTTTTTTTTGCTAAATGGCTTTCTCTTAGTTTTGATCAGACGATTTTGAGAAATAAGGGGTGGGGAAGGAGGCCTAGCTACCCTCCAATTTTTCGGTTACTTAAAAAGGCTACTAGAACTTTTAATATTCAACGAACGTTTTTATTAGTAAAAAATATACGTAACTTAAGAATTAACTTACGTAACAAACTTTTATATTCTTATATTTTATTATGTGTACGAGGGGGTTTGTACCCTCGTTAATACCTCGCTCTTTACACTAAATCGTAAGTTTTGTTCCAATTCTTTAAGAGTGACCCCTGAATCAAATAGGCCGTAGAATAAATAGTTGAAATCACTAAAAATATTTTAGCATAAAGAGCGAGGTATTTATCTCCTCCTAAATACCTCGCTCTTTATGCTAAAGTATTTTTAGAACCCTTCATATGCGTAATAATCTCTGTTTGTTTTAAATTTCAATGCTATTCCTTACTTTCATTTGAAAAAAGTTTTCATGTTTATTTCATGTTAATTAATGCATGTTTGATTTTGGCTCTCCGCACATAAATTATTGAAATGAAATTAGTATATTAATTTTTTTTTTGCTAAATGGCTTTCTCTTAGTTTTGATCAGACGATTTTGAGAAATAAGGGGTGGGGAAGGAGGCCTAGCTACCCTCAATTTTTCGGTTACTTAAAAAGGCTACTAGAACTTTTAATATTCAACGAACGTTTTTATTAGTAAAAAATATACGTAACTTAAGAATTAACTTACGTAACAAACTTTTATATTCTTATATTTTATTATGTGTACGAGGGGGTTTGTACCCTCGTTAATACCTCGCTCTT